>NC_027751.1:23176459-23180871 GCF_000695525.1 Brassica oleracea var. oleracea | reverse complement strand
TTTTTTTTTTTTTTTTTTTTTTTGACATCAGACTAATTTTTATAAATAAATGATAAAAATCGATTTAAAAAAGGAGATGGATAATGCTGACTAACCAAATCGAAACAAAAAGCAAAAGCTCCCCGCGCTTGCGCGGAGTTGAAGATCCCTAGTATCTACAAAAGCACGGTAGAGAGCAATAAGAAACCAATTTTATAAATAACTGAATATATATCGAGAGAAACGTTTCTTACTAAATCTTAGACTATTGTTATTCATAATCTCTAATATATACATTCACTGATTAAAAAAAAATATTTTTTAAAAGAGAGAGAATTGAAAATCTACTATAGTAGAACCTCTATAAATTAATAATGTTGTGACTTTGAAATTTTATTAATTTATAGAGATATTAATTTACAAAAGTTTCCATTTTTAGATTTCATATTTTGAGATATATTTATTCCAGGATAAGAAAAATATTTGATTTTAGTGTATAGACATTAATGTTATTTTTTGAAATTTGAAATTTATATTAATTTTCTTATATTATTTGGTGTATATATATATATATATAGCATAGAACTTAGATGTGATTTTAAATATAATATTACTAAATCTCATCAAAAATATATTAAGTGTTACGTAAATATAAAGATAATTCTATTGTGAATATAAAACAAACAATATAATAATAGGTTCTTACTTATATAAATTATGTATACACATAAATTATTAATTTATAATTTTAATGGAACCACATATTTACATAGAATTTTCTAAAATATTATTATCTTACTATTGTATCGATTTGTGTTATATTTTGAACCGGCCCGAGTTGGGACCAGTGAAATTTATTAATTTATATAGGTTATTAATTTATAGAGTATTAATTAATAGATGTTCTACTTATAAAAGCACGGTAGAAAGTAATAAACAACCACTTTTATAAATAGCTGAATATTTATTGAGAGAAACTTTTTCTTATTAAATCTCGGAGAAATTTCCAAATATGACCCAAAACTTGGTTTTAAACACAAAAATATTCTTTAACTTGAATCAAATACAAAACTAACCCAAAGGCTTGTGAAATTATAAGTAACCCCTTATGACCAAACAAAAAACATAATGTATTATTACGAACATACTCCTAGAAGTTTTCTACGAGAAGACTTCCATAAAGTTTTCTCATATTGTAGATCTTAAAAATAATTTTAAATTTTAAAACAAATATTTTGACTGAGGAAAAATTGAAATCATGTAATTATAAACATTTACAAATGATATAAATTAAAATATACTAAATTTGAAAAGTTTTCAACACAAATAAGTGAATGTAGTAAGTCATTGTATTCCTTGGTTTTAGATTTGATAACATATGTTGTAGAATTGTATTTTTAGGGTTAGATTTTGGAAGCTAAACATTTTTTTGGAAAATTGAAATTTGATCTCTATGTGTTTAGTTTCGTGTATATTAAACACTTTCAAAGTTCATTTTAAGTTTAGTGAAGTGTTTTATTTCTATTTAGTTAGTTATTTAAGTTTAGGGTATAAATTTAGGGTCTAGAAGAAATCTTCTGTGAGAGTAGTATATTTAGAGGTAGAAGACTTACATGAAGTAGAAGTAGAGGTAGAAGACTTACATGAAGTAGAAGACTTCTGTGAAAGTCTTATGAATCGAAAATATTTAACCTAAATAGAAATTTTTATCTCCATATACAAAGAAAATGTACACATTTTCTCTTTTCCTCTCAAATGGCTGCAACAAAAATGTAATGATTCTCACTATAACTCTTCAACCTATCTCTAATCTCTTTTAATTTGAAAACATCAAACTTTATATAAATTTTTCATTTTTTTTTTGTCTCATCTCACTAATTTGTCTTATTTATGGAGATTTTTTATCACATGGTTCTCATCTTCCACTTCTTTAAAAGTAAATCTATAAATTTTGGATATCTATTTTTTATAGTTCTATAAAGGTAGATATATCTAATATTCCACACATTTTCTTTCTTTGAAGCCATTTGAACGTTTTTGGATATGCTGGTTTTTCAGATATGGGTTTGGATATGCAATTTTTCTAGATCCCGGTCAGACTCTAGAAGTTTTCTAAAATATAATGTGCCAGAAGACGTCCTGGAAGTCTTCTGCTTCCTGGAAGTCTTCTGACTTCATTGAAGACTTCCTGGAAGTTTTCTACCATAATATTTTAGAAAACTTCTAGAGTCTGACCGGATGTTAATAGATTTAAACCAACGAACATCCATAACGTGTTTTTCCTCTCTAGTTTGGTTCGACATTTTAGTAGTAAATACTAATGGATGACTGGTTTTCTGAGTTTTGTAAGAAAGGTGTGAAATTTTAATTTTATTGCAGCTTGTAGCTCTTCGGTAAGGAACAACTCGTTAGACGCTTCTTCTATGCTTCTGCCTAACGGATCATACTCCATCAATGCAAACGATTGCATCCGGTGCTCTTGTGATGCGTCAAAAAACTAGACGTAAGTGATTCATAATCTTGAATTTTTGTTTGTTTTAATATGACAAGATTGGTTTTGATAGATTCTGATGGTTTTTTGGTTTTGCGGGTTTGTGATCAGTCTAAGCTGTGAAGCTTCTCAGCTTAGGCCTACGACCTGGCCAACTTGCCCGCCTACACGATGCCCAGGAGGAGAGAGTTTGTTTCTAGGTAACACGACTAGTACCTCATACGCAAACGTAAACGTTACTACAAAACATTATGATTAAACACACACAAGATAATTGGTTTTAAATGGGCACATCGATCCTCTCTTTTTTCTCATAACAAAGGGGAATCACCTCGATTTCTATAAATTATATAAAAAATGGAGAATTGGAAAACGTCTCTTATAAACGAGGAAGGCCAATTCTCATATGTAAAAGTTAACCAGAGCAACCAAAAAAGCACAAGAATAAAAGCGAACAAGTTCTCTTATTCAGAAAATATAACAATAAAATAACGAAACGAGAACCAGTGCAAACAGACTACGTCTAATGGTATAGGAGCTCGAGCCGGAATGCCCGCCCCTGGGTTCGAGCCTTGGCCACTGCGGAATTTACATGTGGGCTGCAGCATCCGAGACCGAAGACCATTACACGGTGAGCCACATGTTGACGCCCTGGCAGCGTCCATGCTCACTTCGGTCTCTAGTCTGGATCACCTCGGTGGGGCCAGGATACTCGGTTAGCAAAAAGAATAAAAATAAACGTTACTCTTTGAGCCCACATAGGCAGGCCATGTAAGCCAATCTCGTCATCTTCTAGATTATAATCAAGATTGGGAATAAGGTTCAAAGTCAATCTTGGACTCGGGGATTGTTACGAGAGATTATGGAGGTGCTGCAGCTTCATTTACATTTTAAGTATAAAACATGGAATGCCACTTGGCACTTGCAGTTAAAATGCTTCAGCATGCACCTAACTCGTCTACCTTGAAGGTCAGTAGACTGCCTCTCTGGTTCTAAGTCCTATGATTAATGGAGATGTTTGATATCAAACTTTCAACAGGTCTCTTGTTTTAAAAGGTCTCAAACAAATCAGAAGGATATGGAATAAATTGCATCATGTATACCATGAAATATGTTATTATATCCTTAATATGTTTCATTGGATATTCTAGGATAAATTTCGCTGTCCTCAATCGAGATACAATCTTTTCATAAAAGTAACAAATATAATTGTTTAAGTGCATAACACGTAACACAGATGACAAGTAATTCTCATATTATTCATCAAATTTCAATGAAACTCTATCCAGTGTGTGAAACCCTAAACCCTGACTTATTGAACAAGAAACGAAAACAAAAAAAAACTAAACAGAAAGACAGTAAACTTCCAAATTCCTATGCTATTATTGATTCAGTTACCTCATCTCCACCAATGAAGATGTATTGTTCTCTTTCATATTCCTCGTACAAGCAAACTCATCATAGATTATGAGCACGTGCTTTATAAGACCTTTGAACATATAGAGGCTTGGAGCGACTGTTTGAACGAGATTCAGTCGACTAAAATGAAAAAAGTCAGAAATGGGATGACTAAAGACGTTTTATTAGATTTGAACTGAAGGGTTACAAGAGTGACAGGAAAGTGAAAGAGCAACAAGATCAAAGAGCAACAAGATCAAAGAGATCGCCTAAAAAACCCTAGATCTAGCCACTCAGTCTGTTTTATGGTGCCAAAAAGTCTCTTTTTTGTTGCTTCCCCTTCTCTTTTTATAGGACTCCTGCCCTTGATGCCCTAATTTCGTACCCTTTTGGGCCTTGATGCGAGAGGCCGAGTATGCGGGCCTGGACAAAGTTCCCTCCAAGCCGGGTACTTTTGGTTGGCGTACTCGACCGGCTAAAAGTACTCTAAGGTCGAGCCGATACGTTCGGCCACCGAGCCGACCAAATCGATCCGACTTGCTGG
>NC_027751.1:23176272-23176454 GCF_000695525.1 Brassica oleracea var. oleracea | reverse complement strand
ATTCGATGGGCCTTGTGGAGGGATGTAATCCATCTCCTACAATAAGTCCCCCCCCAGTTCACTTGTGAGCGACACGGCGGTCTCAGTGAATTTTTGGGTCAGGTTTATTCGGATATCAGGCTCTAATACAAGGGATAACCCTTCCCGTTTAGTCGTCGGTATGTGCTTTTAGTCCCGTGGTG
>NC_027751.1:23175784-23176193 GCF_000695525.1 Brassica oleracea var. oleracea | reverse complement strand
CGACGGGGATCGGTTTTGCTGGTTAACCGGGGGCCGGTTCAAATCGAGACTAGGAATTAATTATGGTCTGACAACCTAATTGAAAACCGGTTCAAGCGAGAAACCGAACTGTCGCGAGTAGGTTTTTGGGCATTTAGGCGGCCTTTTGAGGCCCATTTAGGCCTTTGTAGACCTAATGATTGTGCTCGGAAAACGTGCCATCGTTTTTGCTATAAATAGGTCTCTCTCCTTTGCTTTCGTCATTCTTCTCTGCAGATTCAGGTATCCCGTTTTCTCTCCCTTCTCTCTACTTTTACTTTTTCTCTCTAGATAGGTTTTTCTTCGTATAGACTCGTTGGTATCGTTTGGCGGTTGTAGTCGTCCCCTGAATTAAGGAACATGCCTTCGAGAAGTCGATTGTTGCGAGAAG
>NC_027751.1:23169383-23175739 GCF_000695525.1 Brassica oleracea var. oleracea | reverse complement strand
GAAGGACATCGCAGATTCTCCGAGTCCGACCAGAGATGTGTCAGCGACCGGTAGTCCACTGGACGATTTCGACTTGATTCATCGCGATGCTCTTCGGGACACGGAAAACATGACTCTATCTCAGCGTCTTTTGGTCGCTGATGCTCATAGTATGATTCGTGATGAAGACGCAGATCGTGTTGAAGTCGGGAACAGTGATGTGAGCGGAAGTGAGGATAGAAGGAGAGACCAAGGCGATATTGCGACTGGTTCCGAACGTGGCGACGATGATAAGTCTGGTCGGTCCCCGACGTCTTCGAGACAGGTTCGCACGAGAGTTTGTTTCGACCAGATAGATCCTGGTGGGATCTTCGAAGAGCTGGCTCTGCTGCCACCCGGACTGCTACGGGACCCGCGGGCTCAGTCGTGGGGGAACGTGTTTGGATCTTCTGCTTCTCACCATACCGTGAGGGATCTGTTAAGGGCGAGCGGTGGTGCTTGCGTTACTTACATCATCCCGTCTGCCGAGTAGCGTCCCTGGTCGCCTCCGGTTGGTTACCAATGCATGTATGAGTCCTATTTCGGGGATCATACGAAGCTATGGTTCCCGATTCCTCGGTTAGTGACGTCTTATGCATTCCGCTGAGACATTGCCATCTCTCAACTTTTGAACGGGTCGCTGCGAATAGTCGTCATGCTAATGGTAATGGCAGCTGAGATGGACATCTCGATGAGTGTGAGGGTCTTCGAGGAGTTGACTTTCATGAAGGCGGAGCCAAACGGGATCTTCTCGGTGAAAATGCGTTCGAACTACAACGTCTTGACCGGTCATCCAAATAAGACGCAGGATTGGCAACGCGCGTATTTCTTTGAGAAATCTGAGGAACATGCTTTCGAAGAGCCGCCGGGGGACGACTACCGCGTTTTGTGGAATCGGCAACTCGGTAGAGATTCGTCTGTTGGAGTTTCGTTTTAGTCGTTAGTCCTAACTCTTCTTATCCTTGTATTTGCAGTTCGTCATCCGAATACGATCGCCTACCCCGAGAAGTTTTTTGAAAGTGCTCAGGCGATCGCGGCGCACAGTCATCTTTGTTGGCCGGATCTCAGTCGGGAGTGGATACGTCGTCAGCAAGCTATTTTTTCATGTTGAGTCTATGCTTTTGAAGTTGATTGGGAGTCGAGGCTTCCTTGCGTTCTCGGTCCCCATAAGTGTAGGGCAGAGACTTCTGCTTCAGGTCCCAAAAAGAAGAAAAAGACCAAAAGGACTAAGGTGGGAGCGACCGACGAGGTTCCTCCCGAAAAGTCTGCTTCCCTTGATACGACTTCCGAGGGTTCGAAGGCCAAAAAGAAGAAGGATGGGAGGAAAAGGTCTCGTGGCGGGGCAGCTTCCTCTGCCGATAGAGGCGAGGGCCTAGCAGAAGGGCAAGAGGCTGTTTTAGTCGGGGCGGCATCAGATGGTCACCCGAGGAAGAGAACTAAGAGGTCTGTTGAGGCAGAGCCTCGTCCTTCTACCTCCGACGCGAATGCTGCTGACGCGACCTTAGTCGACGCTGTTGGGGAGGCCAGCGGCACTCCTGAAAACCTGTCAGAGGAAAGGAGGAAAACCTGCTCGCGAGAAGGAGGTTCTAGTGGTGAGCCCGCGAGGTCTACTCCAGACTCTTCTGCGAGAAAAAGATCTGGATCTGAAGGTTCCGTAGCGAAGAGAAAGAGGATCGAATTCCCTTATCGCGTCGAGTTTTCCTACAACGAGACAACTCCCCTGATCCTTAATCCCCTTAGGTGCGCCGAGCTGACGCGACAAATTCGTTGTGGGACGAAGGATATGCCGCAATTGGAAGACCTTTACTTCAAGAATGAATACATCGACGTTGCTTCCTCGAGAGCGCGGGTATCTGCGCTACCTTTCACCTTTTATCTCCTTCTTTGATTTATTGGGTTCATCCATCTCGCGTGGTCCGTGTTTGTCGTTCTGCAGAGTGACGGGAGCATGAACTTCCTTGTTGAGAAGTACGACAGCGCACTGAAGCAGACGATGATCCAGTTGGGATCTTCGGAGAAGCTTGCTCAAGCAAGGTTGAAGGCCATTGAGAGGGTAAGGGCTGAGCATAAGAAGGCTAACGAGAAGGCTGCGAAGGAGAAAGAAGTTCTTCAAGTAAAGTTCGAAGAGCTGGAGGGTAAGCTCAAATCCGCCGGCGCGGCGAAGAAAGAGCTTGCCCGAGATAACACCCGTATGGAACAAGCGGCTGCGACCCTTGAGAAGGAGAAGACTGAGCTACTCGAGGAAAGGGACGCTGCAGTTGAGAAATTGATTGGAGAGAGGCAACGCTTGAGAGACTCCCTGGGGCTTGAGGTTACTCGTGAGAGGGAAAGGGTCGAAGCTGCTATGGTCGAGAAGGTAAATCGCTGCTTTGGTCGCGTGCACGACCATTTTACTCGCTTGGACGCCTTTGGGAAAGCGAAGAACCAGTACGGTCAAGCTTCGGGGACGAAGAAGTGCCTCGAGATGATAAAGGCAAGTGGGACGGAGATCCCGAAAGAAATGATCGACGTTTTTGCCGAGCAGGAGAAACTCTACGAGGCGGAGGCTACAAAATTTTGTGTAGGTCCGCTATCTGATAGCGACCTCACTCTTTCTCCGCTGGTTCTTCCTTCTCGTTTCGTCGAGGACAGGGTTAGAGCGTCGTTTGATCCTTATGGATCGAACGTAAATTTGATCAGACCAGGGATGGTTTCTCAGCTCATTACCTCGCTCAAAACTACCGAGGAGCCATCGGAGGAGCCATTGGTCGATGTCACGTCGGTCCCGGCTGAGCACGTTGAGGTCCCGGAGGGAGGTAGTCTTGGTGAACGTCCAGAGAACGAGAACCTGGAGGAGGTCCCCGGAAAGGACAACCTTGAGACAGGCAACACTCCGGTTCGAGAGGAAGAGACCGAGAACGTGGGCATCGAGGATCCTGTCCTCATCTCGGATTCTTCTTCTGAAGGACGAGAAGACGAAGAGGAGGAAGACGATAGAGTCGAGGAGACGTCGCCGTTGCAGCCTGTCGAGGAAGAGATGACCAACAAAGTCGGGAATAGAGATGTTCCTCCGCCTCCTGCTGTGGCATCTCTTGTCCCTGTTCCTACTCGGGTGGAAGACCCGACTGCTGCCGCTACTGAAGACCCAGTTAGTCCTTCTGCTCTTGGGACGCCAGAGGAGGACGGTTAAGATTCTGCGCCTTGACGCTTTGCCTAACTTTTTGTGTTTCTTTTGGTGTTTGTGGTCTTGATAGACCCAGTTGTTGTATTACTAGACGTACTTTCATTTTATCGGTAAGTCGCTGTTTTCAAACAGACTTTTAGATTTGCGGGTTGTTGTGTTCATTATCTGTACTTGCAACTTGACTAAGTAAATTTCAGTTATCTTTAGAGTCTCGCGATATGTTCGCCTAGAGACAATAGATTCTTGACCTTTGGCTTTTACAAATAGATAACGACACAAACCGCTAAGGAACTTTGTTCTGCTCTTGTCGTGTTTCGATTGAGATAACGTCTAGACGCGTTTTTCTACTTTGAAACCAAGAAACTGAATCTAAGAGTAGAAGGTTCTTTCCTCCGTTTTCTCAAAGACTATCGAGTAAATGGGTAGCTAATCCGTTAAGCGTTTAGTCGAGAAAAGGTTAAAGATTCACTCCGTTTGGTCGGTCAGTGCTCTTTGGGCACAGGTGACTCACGACCGTTGGGTCCTTAGGCTAAGTGTCTGATCAGGACATAGCTAGGAGATGGAACGTGAGTGTCCGCGTACCTCCTGCTGGAGGTACGGGAGCCGTTGGGTTCGACAATCGGTATTTACTCGATCGGAGTCAAAACAAAGAACAAGATTTTGAATTTGGTTGTCAGGTTTATTCGGATAGCAGGCTCTAATACAAGGGATAACCCTTCCCGTTTAGTCGTCGGCCGTTGTTCGTTTTTCCCGAGTGAAAGTGGCCGTTGGAAGCGCATTTACTCGGTCGAGTAGAAGTGACCGCGGAGGTGCATCTACTCGAGAAGAATCTTAGATGCATTGAGTTCCATGCTCTAGGCACTTTTTCTCCGCGTGACGTTTGAAGTCGGTAGACTCCTGGTTTCACAACTTTGATGATTTTGTAAGGTCCTTCCCACCTAGCGCCGAGTTTGCCGGCGTTCAGCTCCTTGGTGTTCTCGAACACTTTACGCATGACAAAGTCACCGAGTTTAAGAGGTCTGGCTCGGACCTTTTTGTTGTAGTAACTCTCTATCTAATGTTGATAGTTTTGGATTCGCAGCAGAGCTTGGTCCCGTCGTTCCTCAATTTCTTCGAGGGCATCAAGCAGCATCTCCTTGTTGAGTTCGACGTACTGGGGCATTTTCGAGCGTTGGAGGCTTGAAACGTTAACTTATGCGGGAGCCATAGCCTCGACACCGTATGCAAGGGAGAAAGGTGTCGATTTGGTCGACCCTCTTGGTGTTGTGCGGTGGCTCCATAGAACTCCGTCGAGTTCGTCGGGCCAATGACCATTTTTCAGGTCTAAACGTTTCTTAATGCCGTCGATGATGAGCTTGTTGGAGGATTCCGCTTGGCTGTTTCCCTGTGGGTAACGAGGGGTAGAGGGGCTCAAACGAATGTTCCATTTGCTGCAAAAGTCCTTGAAGTTGCCCGACATGAACTGTGATCCATTAACAGTAACGATTTCGTACGGTAGACCGTGGCGGCAGATAATGTTTTTCCAGACGAACCCGCGGACTTCTTTGTCGGTGACTTGAGCGTAGGCTTCAGGGTCGATCCATTTGGTGAAGTAATCAGTGAGGACGAGAATGAAACGCCGCTGGCGGGAGCATGGAAGAGGTCCTATGATATCCATTGCCCATCGCATGAACGGGTACGGTGCGACCGTCGTTCGTAACATTTCAGTTGGACAATGGATACTTGGTGCGTGCCGTTGGCATTTGTCGCAGCTTATGGCGTAGGACTCGCAATCTACGTTCATCGTCGGCCAGAAGAAGCCTAGGCTTCTTACTTTGATTGCTAATTCTCGTCTGCCCGAATGGTTTCCAGCGCCTTCGTGTATTTCGGCCATAACCCTGACCGTTTCTTCACCATGGATACATTTGAGGAGGACTTTACTCGCAGTCCATCGATGGAGTTCGTTGTCTAGGACGACATAATGGGCACTGCGTGTTTTTAGTTGGCGGGCTGCCCATTTCTCGGCTAGAAGTTCCCCCTTTAAGAGATAGTCGATGAACTCAGTTCGCCAGTCGGGGCCGAATTCATCAGTAACGAGCGTGTCGGTTTCGGTGACTGGGGCAATGATGATGGTTTGGTCCGTCGAGATATCGATGCCCGGCTTCTCAATGCGGTGTATTGGAATGGTTCGTTTAACTTGGTCCCGAAGCTTGCTTCCTAGGGTTGCAAGGGCGTCGGCGCAGACATTTTCACCTCTGGGAACTTTGACGAGTTCGAAGAATTCGAACTATGCGGCTAAACCCTGTACTATCTTGAGGTAGGCGTCCATCCGATCGTTGCGGGCGTCGTAATCGCCGCTAAACTGACGGGCGAATAACTGCGAGTCGCAGTAGGCGCTTAGGCGTTTGGTCTTGATAGCTTTTGCTAAGCGGAGTCCAGCGATCAAAGATTCGTATTCTGCTTCGTTGTTTGAGGCTGGAAAGCCGAAGCTAAAAGAATGCCTGATTAGTTCGCCGGTCGGGGATTGCAGTTGAACTCCAGCACCAGCGCCCTTGTTAGTCGAAGATCCGTCGACATGCAGTGTCCAGTTTGGGTTTGGAAGTGTGAGATCTTGCTCTAACTCCGGGGCCAATTCGATTAAGAAGTCTGCGAGAACCTGAGATTTCGTTGCGGTTCTGTTCTTGTAAGTGATATCAAGCTCACCGAGTTCGATAGCCCACTTCGTTAGTCTTCCGGACCTGTTTGTATTTTGAAGTATTGTTCGGAGGGGCTGGTCTGTTAATACTTCAACCGAATGTGACTGAAAGTAAGGGCGAAGCTTTCTCGCCGCTTCGACGACTGCCAGTGCCATTTTCTCCAGAGTTGGGTATCGCGTTTCTGGTCCGGTCATGCGCCTGCTTGTGTAGAAGATTGGCTTTTGCTCACCACGGTCCTCTTTTATTAGAACGCTACTGACTGCTACTTGTGACACTGCGACGTAAAGAGATAGAACGTCTCCGATATCTGGCTTGGCGAGAACAGGTGGTGTTGTCAGATAATGCTTGAGTTGGATAAATGCCTCCTTGCATTTCTCATCCCAGATAAACCTTTTGCTACCTCGCAGGAGGTCGTAGAATGGCAAGCATTTGTCGGTGGATCTGGAGATGAACCGGTTGAGTGCAGCTATCCTACCCGTAAGCCGTTGCACTTCTCTACT
>NC_027751.1:23168862-23169321 GCF_000695525.1 Brassica oleracea var. oleracea | reverse complement strand
TCTGCTTCGGGTTGGCTTCGATTCCCCGCTGCGTGACTATGTATCCAAGGAACTCGCCTGAGGAAACCCCGAACGTGCACTTTGCTGGGTTCAGTTTCATGCCGTATTTGTTGAGAGTTTCGAAGCAATCTTGCAAGTGACTGAGGTGATCAGCAGCGTGTAGCGACTTGACAAGCATATCATCGATGTATACTTCCATGGTGACGCCCAGCTTGTCTGCGGACATTTTGTTCACAAGCCGTTGGTAGGTTGCTCCTGCGTTCTTTAAACCAAATGGCATGACCTTATAGCAGTAGGTTCCTCTATACGTGATAAATGCCGTTTTTTCGCGATCGTCGGGGTGCATCATGATTTGGTTGTACCCAGAGAAAGTGTCCATGAAGGTGAGCATCTCGTTTCCAACCGTGGACTCGACTAAACGGTCGATGTTGGGAAGAGGATAGCTGTCCTTTGGGCAGG
>NC_027751.1:23167113-23168827 GCF_000695525.1 Brassica oleracea var. oleracea | reverse complement strand
CGCCACTTCCCGTTCTTCTTTTTGACGACTGGATTTGCTAACCACTCGGGGTAGCGCACCACAAAAATTGAGCCAGCACCGAGCAACCGGTCGACCTCTTCGTTTACAGCCTTTGGCCTATCGGGACCGAGCTTGCGTCGCTTCTGTCGGATAGGCTTGACTGTCGGATCGACGTTTAGTTCGTGAGTTGTTATGGCTGGATCAATTCCTTTCATGTCTGACATGGACAACGCGAATGTGGACACATTCGCCTTGAGAAAGTTGAGAACTGACTGCTGCATATCTTCAGACAGATACGCACTAATCCTTGCGGTCCGGCTTGGATCGGTATCGTCAATAGGTAACTCGAGTACTTCGCCTTCCTAAGAGCAGGTTTTATAGGTTGGAGGAGTAACGGAGTTAACCGATAAAGACGATCGTTGGAGGTTAACTGTGGCGACTAGGAGTTCCCTAGCGGCCTTTTGATCTCCTCGCAGTGTTTTGATTTTGTCGTCCGTACCGGGGAACTTGACACACTGGTGATAAGTAGATGGAATAAGTAGATGGAATGGCCTGCATCGAGTGTATCCAGGGGATTCCAAGTATGGTGTGGTAAGGGGCCTTCGTGCTTACAACGGCAAACTTGACAGTTTGAGTGACCCCACATGCGCGTACCGGAAGGCGGATTGTTCCCACTATTGTTTCGGAGGATCCGTTGAAGCCGGTTAATGTTCTGGAGGATGGTTTGATGTCGTCGAGATCGACTCCCATCTTCTGCAGAGTTCCTCGGAAGATGAGGTCTACGGAGCTTCTTGTATCGATGAGGACCTTGGTGACGTCGTACTCTCCAATTCCAAGGACTACAAGAAGAGGGTCGCTGTGGGGTACGTGAATCCCCTCAGCGTCATCCGGCAAAAAGGTTATCGAAGGGTGATTTGGCAGCCTAGTCGGCCACCTCTGCGAAGTCGCGACCTGTCGACGGTAATCCTATTCGAGTACAGGTGTGTCATCGTTCTCATTGTCCGACGACAAGGTTTGCTGAGAAAGTATGACCTCAATGCGTATGCGGTTAGCTGGTTGCTCTTCGTCGGCCGAGGAGTCTGCCTCGCCGTTAGTCTTCGGAGCATCCTCCTCGTCATCTCGTTGTTGAGTTTCGCTATGTTGACCTTTGCCTGTAGCTTTGCGCTGGGCTCTCCTTTCTATATTCTTGCTCCAGCTCTTGCCGTTCTCCGGCTTAGCCTTTAGGGGTTCGAACTTGAAGTCGCCACTTGCTAAGGATGAGAGGTAGTGCGCATAGAGTGACTTGCACTCTGTCGTATCGTGCCATTTGACGTCGTGATACTTGCAATGTTTGGTGAGATCGATGGTTCTGGAAGGTCCTGCCGCTGAACCTGCTGCTGTTGTAGTCTGGGTTGAGCAAATGGCGTCGACTGGTTTGTCGGACGAATCGAGCTCCCTTACCCACTTGTTCCATCCTTCTCCGCAGACTACGAGAGTTGAAACCGGCACGTTGTTCTCATTGACGACATACATGTATCTGTCTTTGCGGCCGTTTTGTCGATTGGAGCATGCTGGCGCGGTTCTTGTCGCGTGTTGGCATTTTTAGCTGCTGGAGCTTTGGGTGCATTCATCTTGCTGAGAATGGCGTTAGTATCTTCTTCCATTCGGATGAAATTGTCAGATCGCACGATAGCGTCCTGGAGTGACGTAGTTGGGTTTTGGTATAAATCCTCTC
>NC_027751.1:23148428-23167080 GCF_000695525.1 Brassica oleracea var. oleracea | reverse complement strand
TTGAAAGCTGTCATGTGTTCCACCGGGTCTCCGCCGGGTTTGTACTCGGGTAGGCGCAGCTTCTCTATCTTTCCGAGTTGCACACTAGTCAGAGCGCTAGTAAAAGGAGTGCGTGATGTTGCGGCGAGTACGCTCTCGATTTGCAGGGCCGCGCTGGTTACTTGATGGATCTTCTCGCTCATTTGTTGGAAGCTGAGTTCGAGCTCGGCGAACTCGCGTATGGTTGCGAGATCAGAACCTACTGGGGGTGGTCGGCGAGAAGGGTTTCATTAGGCTCCGAGTCGTCTGAGATATGGTCGCCTCCGGTCGCCGTTGGGTTGGTGTTAAAGAGGCGACGGCGTATCTGCTGGGGACGGCTTTTTTGGCCATCGGGAGCTGTGAGTGCCGTGACCAAAGCAGCTAATTGGTCGTTGGTCGTCTTTTGGACTTCGTCTTGACGAGCAAGTCGAGCCATGATAGAGCTCATAAAATCTGCAGCGATGGGTGGCGCGGCTTCGGGCGTAGGGGTCGGTTCTCCGCCCTGAGCGCCGAAGGTGGCGTCGTCTTGAACCATGTAGATCTAGAACGTTAGTTTAGTCAGCCCCACGGTGGGCGCCAATTGTTTGAACGGGATTCAGTCGACTAAAATAAAAGAAGTCAGAAATGGGATGACTAAAGACGTTTTATTAGACTTGAACTGAAGGGTTACAAGAGTGACAGGAAAGTGAAAGAGCAACAAGATCAAAGAGCAACAAGATCAAAGAGATCGCCTAGAACCCTAGATCTAGCCGCTTGGTCTGTCCAATGGTCCAAAAGTCCCTTTCTTGTTGCTTCTCCTCCCCCTTTTATAGGTCTCCTGTCCTTGATGTCCTAATTCCGTATCTCTTTTGGCCTTGATGCGAGAAGCCGAGTAAGCGGGCCTGGACAAAGTTCCTTCCAAGCCGGGTACTTTTGGTCGGCTTACTCGACCGGCTAAAAGTACTCTAAGGTCGAGCCGATACGTTCGGCCGCCGAGCCGACCAAACTAATCCAACTTGCTGGATTAGGGCCTGTTATTCGATGGGCCTTGTGGAGGGATGTAATCCATCTCCTACAGCGACACAGAGGCGAGCGACAATCAACCTCCTTAACGCGATTGGTCTCGGCCTTATCAATCACGCCAAACAAGTAATCGAGACGTGTCCTATCAGCTTTCTCAATCTCATCAAGCTTCCAGAGATTGTTTTGCTTCCCGTGAACAAGATCTTGAGCTTCTATAAATCGGAGCCGTGCAGAAGAAGAAAGAGCTAAGTGACTAGTGAAGAGCAAGAGGACCATGATGCAGACAAAGCTGATTCTACAAGTATTCGCCATTGTCGAAGAGAAAGTTGATCAGGGCTTTAGGGTTTTCTTGTTGTTGATGTTCGAAAAGTTAAGCTTGTTGTAGATTAATGTTATGATTTGTGAGAGTCGATCTAACTAAGTTGTTTATATATATAGCCTAATTACTCGTTTCCTAGTTTACTTCGGTATTAAAAAGGCGGTCGTATATACGTATCAGAATAGGATTTTATCTTCTTTTGTTGGATTATTTACATGCACTCTCAAGACTTATCTAATTTAACTAACTACTAGAGGTCGACCGGACGGGTGTTTTTCTGTTTATGTAATGTAACTAAATATTTTCTTACACCATTATATAATCTATAAAAATGATAATAAAATGGTGACAAAAATACATCACATAATACATATATTGATGTTACATAATTCCACTAATAGTAAAAGTAAATATCACGCGAATATTTATTTTTATTTGACCGATATCATATTTATTTACCTGATATCGAGTTGGCTAGTGGTAAAGGAAATGCTAGTAGCCTTTCACTGGTCGGGTTTGATACACGTTGGAAAGAATTATTTATAGCATTTGGGTTCCCAGTAAAAAAAGAAACCACTTTTTCATTTTTTATATATATACTTTTGTTTTCTATAAATAATATTATATATATATATATATATTTTTGGTTTATTTTTAGTTTATGTGTGTGTTTTCCATAAACTAAAATATATATGCGAAAATAATATTTGAGATGTTTTGATAGGTTTTTGGTCATAAATGATAACTATATGTAAATATCCAACCCGTTATATAAGTAGTCTTAATTTTTAATTTCTCAACCCGATATATAAATATTCGTCATCCATTTTTACCATTAAAATATTTATATTATACTTATTAAAATAAGTAATTTGTTAGAATGAGTAATTGCATTTCTTGTATTTATATTATTATCAAATTAATTTTATTTTAACTTATTGACTCTAACATTTTATTATATGTAGGATTTTTATTTTATATGAAATTTTTTTAGAACATTGTTATCTTGTCTAAATGTTTTTCTTTACATACAAAACTTGAAGAATATTCTTTTGAAACTTTCTCTATTACAATTTTCTCATAAGAATCCTAGGTGTTTTTTTATACTAATACTTAAATGTACACGTTATTACCAAATCTAATATTTCAAATCCTTACTAAAGAAAAAAAAATTAAGATAAAATTCAATTGAACATATGTAATATCATACATAATTTAAAAATAATTTTCTAATAGCATTTTAGTTATATATATCTAAAACAATATCGTCAATTAAATAGATTAGTCAAATTGGTTATTTAAAAAATTTAATTAGGTCCAAATTTAGAATTATCAAGTAAAATAGATATTTTTAAATATGTTCTCATTGTTAAGTTTTTATTCCCAAATACGGCATATCTTTTAAAATTTTTAAATATTGTTAATTGATTTCATTAACAATAAAATTTTGAAAAATGTAATAAACATTATTTAATAGAGGACAATACCCACAAATTTATGGAAAGATGTTTTCTACTTTACATATTAAAGTTTATTGTATTAATGTGCATTAAGTGTAATATTTATCATGAATTTGTTGTGGAATAGATTTAGGAAAAAAATCAATTTAGATTTTATTTTATTTATTACTTTAGTGGTATTGCTTTGTAAATAAGTTATAAGTTTTAGGGGTATTTCTTATTTGTACTTCTATTTTAATAAGATAGATAGATTTGGTTATGGATTCTTTCCTTTTCTAATTTGATAAAGACATAAAAGCATATAAAAGTTGAAAGATCAGCGAGAAAAAAATAAATTGTTTCTTTTAATTAAAATAGAAATTGTTCATAAACAAATTATCCTAATCTACATCAAATTTTGTCTCTTTTGATTCATAGACTTGGTTTTCAATATTTCCTAAAATGACATATTTCATTTGGAGAATCTCTCTTAATAGTGGATATTGTATATGTTTTTATATAGTTTCATCTCATCATGATGAGATTCAATCAGTTAACCGGAGTAAACCGGTTTAAGAAGAAAAAATTGCATTAGCTCTGCTATACTCTGTTTAGGTAAACGGTTTGGCTCAATCGGTCTATTCATGGCGTCTTACCTTTCTTTCTTCTTTCTCCTGTTAGTCATACATCTCTTCACCTATTTCTTCTTTTGTTTCTGCCTAATAATTTCAGTGGAATTGATTGATTGACACACATATATACCCTTCAAACCGACTTGTGATACTTAAAAACAGTGTAGATTTACACACACAAACAAAAAAAAAGGAAAGAAAGACATGATGGTGGTGTAAATGAGAGCTTGAAGAACCTCGATCAAAGTAGTGTCCACATGTTTCCAGAAGAATGACAACCATCCTGACACGGAAAAAATCTTCGGGCGGATCCAGCACCTCTTGCTAATATCATAAAAGTATATACAACAGTCAATCAGTAAAATAGAAGCAAGACTGAATATTACAACAGTCAGTGAGGAATGTATAGAAGAAACTAAGCACTAGAAGAGACACTAATGATGTAATTTTTCAAATGCCAAACCACAAATACATGCCTTTAGAACTTGCCAAAGGGTTGAACTCTGAAATAGTCCGAGGCTCACTTACCTCTGAAGTACCATGACCATACGAAAGAGTTAAGTAAAGTGTCTCGAATATCACAGACGAATCTACGTGCTCGTAGTTGTACACTTCCCTTAAGAATCTCAAATGGTCAGACGCTTCTGTTGTGCCTCATATTCATTCAACCCAAGCCCAACCCTTATCTCCTCCAGTACCTTCAAGTGAAAACAAAGTATCACGTTACATAAAAAACAGACATGATACTAAGCTGCGGACAACATGCAATACCTTTAAAGATAATGTGACATGAATAAGCCCAGGAAAAGCTACAGATAAATTTAAGCGAAGCATGTACACATATCATTCACGAGCCGACATAACCAAGCAACAAAGGACACTAAGTGTCATATTTTATGATACAACAGCAACTCCGTACACTCTTCTGATTGATACAGCATAGAACCCAAACCTATAGGCATGGTCATCCAAACCATTTTCAACAGAACGCTTATTTTAGGCTTTACTGACGCGTCGAAGTTCATATAAGAAACAACATCATTAGAAATGATGCATTTGATCCATTAACTTCAACATCATATAAGGTTCTTCAAAGAAAAGGATTGATCAATTTTTTGATACATTTCCAGAGATACATACTGAGCAAGGGTCATCTTCCTCTGGATATTGAATTTGACTTGCAGGTTAGTTCTTAAAACATTTGTTTATTCAGTTTTCACTTGGGTTCCGCATATCTGTAACAAATTAATGTGTCAACTTCTGTCTCAACGCAGGATCTATTTGCCAATTTGAGACCAATATGACCCGTTACACGACTATTGATGAGGTCAATGCAGCTATACTTCAGCTGGAAGAGCGGCAATATTGAGGATATACATGCATATCTTGCCATATATTTGGTTGTAATCTATTATGTTAATATTCCTTTTATCTCGATGTACATATCTTACGGTATTAGGTAACGTAGCATGTATATATACTTATGGTCGTTGACCTAGATGAATACAAGAAACTCTTCTATGCTTTCTCTGGTTTCTTGACATGGTATCAGAGCATTAAACACAAAAAAATTTCTTTGTTCTTGGGGTTTTTCATCCTCTTTTGTTCTTCTCTAAGTTTGCCAATATGGGTAGTAATGATGGTGACGATTTGACTAACGCTTCGGCTACGAAATCTGCTTCTTCACAATCTCGTGTTGAAGTCCAACGAAGGAGGATATCTCCGTATGACTTATCTTCTAGTGACAATCCAGGCTCGGTGATTTCCCAGCCATTTCTCAAAGGACCTAACTACAATGAATGGGCTACTAACTTGCGTATGGCGCTTAAAGCAAGGAAGAAGCTCGGTTTCGTCGATGGTTCGATTTTGCAACCTCATCAAGACTCTGAAGATCATGATGACTGGTGGACCAACAACGCCTTAGTCCTCTCTTGGATTAAGTTAACCATTACTGAATCAGTTCGCTCAAATCTCTCACATCTTGAGATCGCGAGTGACTATTGGGAGCACATACGGCGTCGCTACTCTGTTAATAATGGAGAGAGAGTTCAACGCATTAAAGCTGAACTTGCAACTTGCAGACAACATGGTATGTCCATAAAAGCTTATTATGGTAAATTGATGCAGCTGTGGACTGCTCTCGCAGAACATAGAATCACCAAGACTTGTGGCTGTGAAATTAGTGTTAATCTCGAAAAGGAAAGAGAAGGGGACAGGTTACATGAATTTCTCAAAGGATTTGATGAATCACTCTACGGCTCTGTCAAGTCTAACCTGTTGTCGCGGGATCCTCTTCCATCTCTCGATGTTGCGTATCGCGCTTTGCTTCAAGATGAAGATTCTAAACATACAACTCGGACCCTAGGTGAGAGAGTGGAAACAATGGCTCACTCGGTTCGTACAAACCGGAACCCCAGTTTCTCTTCATCTTCAAGCAGCTCGTCTGTCTCTAAAGAAGAGAGAATGAAACTTACTGGCACGAGCTGTGGCCGCAAAGGTCACATAGTGTCAAATTGCTTTTGTACTCTAGGCTATCTAGAGTGTTGGGGAGTCAGGCCTAGAGGACGGTTACCTTCAACTGCTGGATGTGGATCTTCTTCAACAAACCATCGTTCAGCTACTGATCCTGCTCGAATGAATGCAGTATCCTTTGCTCCGCAACCACAGCACTCAGCCAATGCACTTACTTCTTCTGATCGCATTGGTCTTACTGGTCTCACCGATGATCAATGGAAAACATTGGTGACACTCTTGAATGAACGTAAGACACCGTCCCACACTTTGACCGGTATGTCTTCTAAATTTTCTTGGATACTTGATTCAGGAGCTACGAACCATATGACTGGTTCACTTGACTCTTTGATTGATATATTGGACACGGCTCCATTAACAGTTAAATTTCCTGATGGCAGAATTACTCTTGCAACTCAGCAAGGGACAGCGGTTTTGAGTTCTACTCTTACAGTTCAGGATGTCTTATTTGTCAATGGACTTCAGTGCTACTTAATTTCTGTATCTCAGTTAGCACGCCAGAAAAAATGCATCTTTCAGATTACTGATAAACTTGGACTGATACATGACCGCATTATGAAGACGCTGATTGAAGTGGCTGAGCAGTCGGATGGCCTGTATTTTCTGAGAGGGATGGAGTTTGCAGGAGTAATTCATCAAGACAAGTCAGTTGCTGCAGATGTTTGGCATCATCGCTTAGGCCATCCCTCCTCTAAAGTTTTGAATTTTTTACCTATTTCAGTTTCTATTGATAGTGTTTCTCGAAATAAGGTGTGTGAGATTTGTATCCGCGCCAAACAGACAAGATGTGCTTTTTCTACAAGTTCTAATAAAAATAAGGCTTTATTTGAATTAGTCCACTGCGATTTGTGGGGACCTTATCGAACTCCAGCTAGATGCGGTGCTCGCTATTTTCTTACTCTAGTTGATGATTATTCTTGCAGTGTTTGGCTTTATCTCTTGTCGACCAAAACCGATGTCTCAAAGACCATCCAAAACTTCATCTCTATGGTTCAATGTCAGTTTCACATGGAAGTACAGAGAATTCGCAGTGATAATGGAACTGAATTCATGTGTATGCAATCTTATTTTGAAGAAAAAAGCATCTCTCATGAGACATCTTGCGTAGGCACGCCTCAACAAAATGGTCATGCTGAGAGGAAGCATCGTCATATATTGAATGTCGCTCGAGCTCTGCGTTTTCAAGCTTCCCTTCCAATCAGTCTCTGGGGAGAATGCATAGTGACCGCCGCGTATCTGATAAATCGCACGCCTACGCCATTACTTGAGGGAAAGACACCATTTGAATTACTCTATAACAGACCATCTCCTCTTGCCCATCTTCGTTTGTTTGGTTCACGTAGTTACGCTCACAATCAGAATAACATAGGTGATAAATTCGCCGCACGGAGTATTACAGGGGTTTTCATCGGTTACCCTAATGGACAGAAGGGATGGCGTGTTCTGAATCCAGAAACAGGAAAAATCTTTACAAGCAGAGATGTTGTCTTTTGTGAATCAGAATTTCCTTACACCGTGATTCCTTCTGCGCCTGCAACTTCTGATATACCCTCACCCGTTCTTACAGAGACTCCACTTATTCTTGAGGAATCTACGCCTCCTATCGACTCTGTTCTTACACCATTACCGACTCAAGAGCTCGCTCCTTCTCCTACTACACCTATTGAATCATCTCCCGACCCTGATTCTACGTCAGCAACTGATACTGAACCTGTACTGTCTAACTCTCAGCCTGCTGTCTTGGTCGATATTGATACACCTCTTGCAGTCGCAGAGACATCTACCTTGACATATGTCTCTCTGCCGCAGATTGAAACCACAACAACCCCTGTCGTCCTAGACTTACCACCAGAAGCTGCGACCCCGACGCAAGAATATGGACGTGGACTACGTACAAGAGTATACCAGGAAAGCTTCAGGATTATGTTCTTCAACCTATATCACCGGTTGTTACTAGTTCTACGTCTGCTCCATATGCACTTGAGTTCTACGTTGATTGTTCGAGATTTTCAGAAACTCATCGCCACTTTCTTGCTGCCATCTCATCTTTGATAGAACCAACATCTTATCGACAAGCTATACTAGATGAACTTTGGCGTGATTCAATTCAAGATGAATATGTGGCCCTTGAGGATAATGGTACTTGGATTGTTGTTGACTTACCGCCTGGAAAACATGCTCTCTGCTGTAAATGGGTTTTTAAATATAAATTTCGGGCAGATGGTACTTTGGAACGTCGAAAATCAAGGCTAGTTGTCTGTGGGAACAGTCAGATTGAAGGTGATGATTATGAAGAAACATTCACACCCGTTGCAAAGATGACGACAGTTTGTACTTTCTTACAAATTGCGTCGTCTAGAAATTGGGAGGTCCATCAAATGGACGTTCACAATGCTTTTCTCCATGGTAATTTGAAAGAGGAGGTTTATATGCGTCCACCTCATGGCTTTCGTGGTTCTGATAAGAACAAAGTTTGTCTCTTAAAGAAGTCACTTTACGGATTGAAACAGGCTCCCAGATGCTGGTTCGAGAAGTTGAAGTCTTCATTACTTACTTATGGTTTCACTCAGTCTTTATCTGATTATTCATTGTTTCTTATGGATCGTGGCACTGAGATTATTCAAGTGCTTGTTTACGTCGATGACCTTGTCGTGGCTGCAAGTACACAGCCTCTTATGGCTTCTTTTAAGGAGTATATGAATCGGTGTTTTCACATGAAAGACCTAGGGGTTTCCAAATACTTTCTCGGCCTGGAACTCTCTCGTAGCCCGCTTGGTATTTATCTCTGCCAACAGAAGTACGCTTTAGGTATTATCGAAGAAACAGGTCTATTGGGTGCTAAACCCGTTGCATTTCCTGTTGAACAAAACCATTGTTTGGCTTTACACAAAGGACCAGACCTTGCCAATGTTTCTGCTTATCGAAGACGTGTTGGTCGTCTCATCTATTTGGCCGTTACCCGTCCTGATCTTGCTTACTCTGTACACCTTCTTGCGCAGTTCATGCAGAAACCCAAGGTTGCTCACTGGGATGCTTCCATCAGAGTTGTACGTTATCTTAAGGGAAACCCGGGGCAGGGGATCCTACTTCGAGCACATACTGATCTTACCCTGGAGGGTTGGTGCGACTCTGATTGGTCTGGCTGTCGCACTACACGTCGCTCACTTACTGGTTGGTTTATCACTCTTGGAGGCTCTCCTATTTCGTGGAAGACACAGAAACAGGATTGTGTATCACGTTTGAGTTGTGAGGCTGAATATCGAACCATGTCTTACATGGTTCAAGAGATACTATGGATTCGCAATCTTCTTCGTACATTTGGTATCCATTTCACTTCACCGATTCCACTGCACTGTGATAGTAAATCAGCTATCTACTTGGTAGCTAACCCGGTGTTTCATGAACGTACGAAGTATTTAGAGAAAGATTGTCACTTTATTCGCAATGAGATAGTCAAGGGCACTATTGCAACTAAACATGTCTCTACTCATTCGCAACTTGCAGACATTTTCACGAAGCCTCTTGGACGTAAGGAGTTTGATGATTTTTTACCCAAGTTGGGAGTTCTTGATCTTCACTCTCCAGCTTGAGGGGGGGGTATTAGAGGATATATACGAATATGTTAATATGTATTCGGATATATTCAAATATGTATATATTCCTGTAATCTACTTACGGTATTAGGTAACCTAGCATGTATATATACTTATGGTCATGACCTAGATGAATACAAGAAACTCTTCTTTACTTTCTCTGGTTTCTTGACAGTCTACATGCTTCTGCTGCAGGCAAAGGCAACGTGGAAAAGACATTCAGATACAAAGCGTCCAGGCATGTTCTCTTTCTTCTTCTGCACGGCTCCGATTTATAGAAGCTCAAGATCTTGTTTACGGGAAGAAAAACAATCTCTTGAAGCTTGATGAGATTGAGAAAGCTGATAGGACACATCTCGATTACTTGTTCCGTGTGATTATGAGCACGTGCTTTATAAGACCTTTGAACATATAGAGGCTTGGAGCAACACAGAGGCGAGCGACAATCAACCTCCTCAACGCGATTGGTTTTGGCCTTATCAATCAGTTATTGAGACATCTATCAAAATTAAAATATTTGTGTATTTCTTTGGTATTGTGACCTTGTTAAACCTACATTTTTCACAACACAGTCTACCACAAAACATAAAACCTCTACAAAATGGTCAAAAGTAATAGCAGTTAAATTTTCTGCACTAAAGTAGCTATTGCACTTTCGCTGGCTATATTTGCTCCAAGGCACTTTGAATGTTCTCCTGTTATCCTTAAGTGTTATCACCTTAGTGAAACCAAATGCTTGACAACTGTCTCCTTCTCTTCCCTTTTAGCACGAGGAGTGCTCTGCATTTTCTTAATCTCTGATGTCACAATCTTCTCCACCATCTCAATAGAATTGAGTAGCTTTTTCTGGGGTGTTATGAACCCTGCTCCTTCTTCCTCCCCCGCTGCAATCTCCTTGTTGATGTAGTCATGCACCCTCTTACGGAGGCTAGCAGTTGACGCTGGGCCACTACGCTTCAATCCCACAGCCGGAGCAGGAGTCACCATTACGGAACTGTGCTCTTCTGCCATGCCGATGCTACTGGAGTGATAGAAACTAAGGTGTTTCTTGAGAATAACTGCCCAACCTCCCTCTCTTGATCTCTACAAACCAGAGACTCAAGCCAATACGTTCTTGCTCACCAAAGAGAAGCAAGCTCAAGACTGACCAACTAACTGACTCCCTTATTCTTCTTGGGTCCTCTTATATAGTATGAGGCCCAATAAAAATTGACAGACTTTGTACCACTTGTGTAACTACTTATTATTCTAATGACAACTCACTCTTCCCGCCTTCTACTTTTCTTTTTCCTCTTCTCTCTTCTTCCTCACGTACACCCTATGTAGAATATCAATACCCCATGAGCAACATTCAGCTTGTCCTCAAGTGAAAAATTTGGAAACTAGTTCTTCAACTCGCCAACCTTCATCCAAGAAGTCTCATGATCCGGTAAATTCCTCCATTTCAGCAACACTTCCAAATGACCCGTCTCATTATAACGAGTCTCTAGTATCTCTTCAGGTTCAATCAACAACTCTTCTCCCATAGCTTCGGTAACGCTGCTGTTACCGCAGAATCACCGATCACTGGTTTCAATTGTGAAACATGAAAAACCGGGTGAATCCGTGATGTCTCAGGTAACTGCAAACGATGTGCACATTATAATCCAACAAAGATGGTGGTTCCCTTACATAAACTATCTGAAACGGTGTGCACATTAAAGCAGTGTGATACGATGTATTGTACCACAGCTCAGCCCAAGGAATGAATGTGGACCATGTTTTCGGGTGAGTTGAGGCAAAGCACCGCAAAAACGTCTCCAAACATCTGTTGAGAACTTCCGTCTGCCCATCAGATTGCGGATGAAAGGCTGTACTAAACCCTAATCGCGTCCCTGACATCCGAAAGAACTCCTTCCAAAAAGAACTCAAAAAAATCTTGTCCCTGTCTGAAATGATCGACTTTGGATACCCATGCAAGCGTATCACCTCCTTGACGAACTTCTGAGCAATGTCGATGGCTGTGAACGGGTGTTTAAGCGTAATGAAATGACCGTACTTGCTCAAACGATCTACAACCACCAAGATGACATTAACGCCATTTGAAGTTGGCAACCCTTCAATGAAATCCATAGCAACATCCTCCCAAATCTTCACCGGCAATTCAATAGGTTGAAGCAACCCGGCTGGTGATAACGTTGAATACTTGTGTGATTGACACACCATACACGCAGCCACATAGTCCTGAATTCGCTTTCTCATCTTGGACCAGTAGAAAATTGCCTTAACTCTCTGCAGTGTTCTCAACACCCCTGTGTGACCTCCTATCAAGCTGTCATGACATTCCCTCAAAATCAGCGGTATCTGCTTAGAGTTTGCTGGAATGACCAACTTTTTTTTATAAAACAAACGGCCACTTACAATCGCAAACCCAGTCTTCACTTCCTCTCCCCTTTGTAACTTCAACAACACTTCCTGTATCTCCTTATCTTCGTTGATTTCTTGGTATAAATCTCGAAGTTGTAGGTATGATGGAACTGTCAATGCCAACAACTCCGCACTCTGCATTGTCAAAGCTGAGTAATCAATGCGTGAAAGACCATCAGCTACCTTGTTTTCACTCCCCACCTTGTACTCAATTTCAAACTCATACCCCAGAATTCTTGTCAACCATCGTTAATAATCTAAATAATTTCTCTCTGCTCCAGTAGATATTTGAGATTTTGTTGATCAGTTCTCACAAGGAATCTTCTCCCCAACAAATAGTGTCTCCATTTCTGAATAGACATCACAATAGCCATCAATTCCTGCTCATATATGGGTTTCTGTTGCTCCTTCTGAGTTAAGCCGCGACTGAAAAATGCTATTGGATGATTGTCTTGCATGAGAACTGCTCCTAATCCAAATCCAGACGCGTCAGACTCCACGATAAACAGCTTGTTGAATTCCGGTAGAGCCAGTACCGGAGCTGATATCATAGCCTCCTTCAGTGTAACAAATGCTGTCTCCGCAAACTTAGACCAATCAAACTGATCCTTCTTCAACAATTCCGTCAATGGCTTTGTTATAGACTCATACGCTTTATCAAATCTCCTGTAATACCCCGTCAAACCAAGAAATCCTCTCAAATCCTTCACCGTCTTCGAAATAGGCCATTTCGCCACTGCCTCAATCTTACTCTCATCAGTAGAAACTCCGGAGCTGGATATTATATGGCCAAGATACTCAACCTTTTCTTGAGCAAAAGCACATTTCTTTTCATTTGCGAACAATCTCTGTTCCACAAACACATCCAACACCAGCTTTAGATGCTCCACATGCTCTTCCAAGGAGTTGCTATAAATGAGAATGTCATCGAAAAAGACTAAAACAAAACGTCTCAGAAATTTTTGAAACAAATCATTCATTAATGCCTGAAACGTTGAGGCGCATTTGTCAACGCAAATGGCATAACGAGAAACTCGAAATGACCATCATGAGTTCTGAAAGCTGTCTTCTCAATATCATTTTCAGTCATCCTTATTTGATGATATTTAGCTCTCAGATCCAGCTTTGAAAACACCTTCGCTCCATGTAGCTCATCTAGCAACTGATCAATCATGGGTATCGGGTATTTATCCGGAATAGTTGCTCTGTTCAAAGCCCTGTAGTCTACACAAAATCTGTGTGAATTATGCTTCTTCTTTACTAAAAGTACTGGACTTGAATATGGGCTATGACTCGGTCGCACCAACCCTTCTGCTAACATCTCCTGTACTAGCTTCTCCATGGCCTCCTAGTGCGCATGAGGGTATCGATAGGGCCGCACACTAATAGGCTGAGAGTTTGCTTGTAATGTAATAGAATGTTCTCTGCCTCTCAATGGCGGTAATCCTTTTGGTTTCTGGAACACTTCATCATATTGCGTCAATGTCTTCTCTATGATAGCTGGTAACTGCTCTCCTTCACTCTCTTTAATCTCCATGTTTTGAATTCCCTTCTTCGCTTCTTTCCCAACGCCATTGGATAAAGTTTTCAGTGACATATTCTGTGCATGTAACGACAGATCTCCCTTCAATGTTACCAATCTTCCTTGATAATAGAAAGACCATTCATTGTTCTCCCAATCCACATTGCACTTTCCCAATGTGCGCAGCCACTGCACTCCCAATATAACATCCACATTTCCCAACTCCAAGACTATAAAGTCATCTGAAAATGACATCTCAGGTAACACCACTTTCACATCCTGACAGACGCATGTGCCTTGCACTGACACACCAGTCCCCAACAGCACATTTAGGTTCTCCTACCTTGTAGCTTTGAGTTTGATCTTTTGAACTGCTGCAGGTGAGATAAAGTTATGTGTTGCACCGCTGTCAATCATCACTACCACACTGTTCTTCTTAATCAATCCTCGGAGTTTTGTTTTTGTCGGAGAAGATAATCCCAAAACGAACTGAAAGTCAATCCCATCATTTAAGCTTCCGTACCTTCTACTTCCTCCTCGACCTCTATCAAAGATTGATCCAATATTTCCATCTCCACAACATTAATCACCGTAAGCACCTGCAGGGCTCTGTTTGGGCACCAATGTTGTCTTGACCATTTTTCATCGCAAGTAAAGCACAATCCCAATTTTTTCTTCTCCGCAATTTGTTCTCCAGTTGATCGCAGCTGTGGTCTTTGATTACTTGTTTCACCTTGTTTGGCTTGCTGAGGCTTTGGTGTCCAACCAGAGCTGTTTTTTGAAGACGTAAACGACTTAGAAAAAGTCCCTTTCTGCCCTGCCTTTGCTTCTTTTTGTCTTTCACGACAAACTACTCGATAGAGTACACTATCCTCCATCTGATATGCTGTTGATATCATCTCATCTAAATCAACAGGCTTGCACATGTTAACAACTTCTCGCATCTCTGCCTTTAGGCCATTCATGAATATTCCTTCCAATTGACGATCAGTTAACCCGGTGACTTGTGTTGATAGATCCTCAAATGCCTGAATGTATTGTGCCACTGAGCCTGTCTGCGTCACCGCAAAGAACGGTTGACTGGGATCCCTGAGCTTTTCCTTACTGAATCTCGCCATCAACGTTTCTTTAAACCCCATCCAACTTCGAAAGGCTCTTCTATACATCTCACTGTGGAACCAGCTCAGTACATATCCCGCTAAGCTCACAGATACAACTTCCAGCTTCGTTCGTTCATCAAAACCTCCAATCCGAAAGAATCTATCCGCCAGCGCAAACCAACCATAAGGATCCGCACCATCAAATATTGGTAAGTCCACTCGCTTCAACATATGTTCCCTACTCCCAACAATCGTGTTCCGATATAGCGTTTCATCCATCCTAACGCTACGGCCAGGTTCCAAGTTAGAGTGATGTACCTGATAATTCGGGTGGCGATACGGAGGTGGCGAATTGTCGGATACCTCGATGCTCTTCGACAGTTTCTTCTCCAAGCGCGTACACATCTTCTCATAGCATTCGTCGATCTTCGCCTCCAACGAAACCTCTATTCTCGACTCCATCGCTTTCGCGTTCTTCTCCAATTCGCAAAACGAATCGGTAAATTGACGATTCGTCGCGATCTGAGACGCTGTATGCTCCTGAAGCGTCGACGCTAGCCCCTCCAGATTCATCAGAGGATCCGATTGCGAATCTACGCCGTCCCTCGTCTTCTTCGTCATCTCGATCAATTTTCGCGAAGTCTCGATCCAGAAACTCACGATGCACCAATTTGATAGAAACTAAGGTGTTTATTGAGAATAACCGCACAACCTCCCTCTCTTGATCTCTACAAACCAAAGACTCAAGCCAATACGTTCTTGCTCACCAAAGAGAAGTAAGCTCAAGACTGACCAACTAACTGACTCCCTTATTCTTCTTGGGTCCTCTTATATAGTATAAGGCCCAATAACAATTGTAACAGACTCTATACCACTTGTGTAACTACATATTATTCTAATGACAACTCACTCTTCCCGCCTTATACTCTTCTTTCTCCTCTTCTCTCTTCTTCCTCACGTACACTCTATGTAGCATATCATGGAGTTTCGAGAACACCACGTTGTTGTTGGTGAGTTGTTGAAGTCTCAACGGCCTGAAAAAGACAAATAGATAAACCAGAAGAAGAGGTTGGTCAATAGATAAACCAGCAAAACCCATATAAGAGACCAGCAGAACGAACACACACCAAAGCCTCTGACTTTCTGATTCAGCTTTCTGATTCAATGGATATTCAGACACAAACCACTCATATTCAGAGACACACACAACGAGTAAACTAAAGACTCAGCAAAAATCAATAGAAGTATTATGTACCCTTTTCTACTGATCCTCTACAAAATCATAGTACGGAAACTGATTAATAAACCAGAAGAAAAGGTTGGTCAATATACCCGCATGATATGTGTTATGTTACGTAGATTCCCCCTCGGCCACCAAGAAGGCAAGAGACTTCGTGAAGCACCAGCTCTTCATCCACGCCTAGGCCTAGGCCAAGACATAGGTTCCGTCGGACTGTGACCACGGGGCCCCCTGTGACCACTCTCGTTACCACGAACAGGCCTCCACGAAGTGTAATTTTCCCCATTCAAAGATCCAGGCACCCGAGAATCCAATAGCAATCTCTGAACTGGATGTTCAGACGCACCGAGACGTGTGGCTGCCTCGTCGAGTACCACACCTTGACGGCGTCTGTTGGCGGCGAATGTTGCGGCGTAGTTCACCGCCCTCTCCAATCTGTCTCTAGCCTCTGCCATTCTGGATCGGGAGTCAAATTAAAATCAAATCTGATTGTGGAGTGAAATTGAAATCAAATCTGATTGATAATTCTTTTTTTACTTCTGGGGAGAGAAAGAGAGAAGAGGAGAACGAGTTTTTTTTTTTTTTTTTTGTGCAACGGAAAAGGAGTTTTTGTTTGTGCAATGGAAAACGAGTTTTCAAAATTCAAAATGCTGCCCCCGATTCCACTTTTTTGGAGATATTAACATTTTTAAAAATAATAAAATAAGTTGTTTTTCCTACTATGTCTATTTTAAATTAATTTTCCATTTTATTTTGGTATAAAATTTATTTTAGATTTATTATATCTAAGAAGAAGTAATTTTTTTTTGTTACTATTACTATTTTTCTTTTGATTTTCCATTTTACTATAAAAGTTACAATTTATTTAAATAAGTTGTTAAATGTCAATATTTATTTTGTTAGTTTAAGTTATATATAGAATATTAATTTCTATTTTTTTTAATTTTTTTGAGTTAATTGGGCCAATATACTATAAGAATGTAGAAATTAAGGATCTACCCTGAATAGTATTAAGTAGGGCCGATTTCAGATCAATGTAGGAGAAAAAATACATAAACGCCCTTTTGCAAAGCTAGAGAGAATATGATTATAGTATATTTAGAGGGTATCAATGTCTTTCCATTTGGTCGAACATTACAGTACAATAGTTTATGGTATTTTCCTAAATACGTGATAACTGGAGTGTAGAGAGTGCAATTCCACTTTTTTTTTGGAAATATTAACATTCTTAAAAAATAATAAATTAAAATGTTATTTATATATATATATATATGTACACTGTTGATAAATAAATCTAGTAAAATGTGATTCTTACGTTTTAAATAGTGGTATACATGCCTTTCGCGAAGGTTGTTTTCCGTTTATGCCATTCACAGGTATAATTTGTGTTACATATTGTTTGTTCTACATCAAATGCTTTTGATGTATTTGATATTAGAGTAGATGTGACAATATTATATTATTGTGATGTGATTATGGGCGACTTAGGTAGGAAGGTAGGGAGTAGGGCCGGACAGAATATCCGTAGATTTTGATCGATTCCTTATCTGTTAAGATTCGAACTGAAAAATCTGCATTTCCGTAACTCTATGAATCAAAGCAAATACTAATATGAAATATCCGTAAGAAACGAAGCAAATCACATATACTAATATTTTTAAGAATAGATATCCGATCCGTTTTATGCATATATATACATATATTTAGATAATTATACATAGATATATATAATTATTATATTTTATTTAAATTTTATAATATTTTTATTTATTACAATGATTATTTTAGTTATTATAGTAATAATTATTAGTTTTTTATTTTTTACGAAGCAGAGCACGAATAGTTGAAATGGCAACGGATATTCGAACTTTCGAATAGTTGAAATCTCACGAATCGAAGCGGATCAAAAATATAACTATTTATAAGGGACGAAGCGGATCACAAATAGTGAAATTTTTCTGGATATGCTAGTAGGGAGTGCGACCTCCTCAAGACCCGAGATTGGAAGTTTCAAATTTGTATGGGAAATGGAACCCTATTTTATATATAAAAATAAGAATTAGTTAATTTTAAACTAAATTTTGTTTTATATATTATAAATAATAATTTTTTTTAAAACATCTAATATAAAATGGTAAATAATTATATTAGACATACTTTTACTAATTTTTGTATTTAAAACATTTTCTTTTTATAAAGACTATTTTTTTTTTGCCCCAAGGGCCTCTTTAATTCTTGACCGGCCCTGGATGTTATTTTTGCATGTACATTTTAGAAAAAAAATTATAGTGGACATGTGTTTCGTTTATAGTCGATATATTGTGTTTACTAATGTATTATATAAATGTGCAGTTTATGAAATATACATGTTTAAGTAAGAGGAGATCAACAATATATTATACAACATATAGGAGTGAGTTTTTTTATTATTATTATTTGATGCCAACATAAACTCAGAAATAATTGTTATTGGTAGATATGTATGTTGTGCTCAAATTTTGACTGACCCAATCTTTTAAAAATTACATATACAAAAAGAATTCTAGGAAATACTTGTTATTGGTAGATATTCTCTTTCAAGGATCTCATCCTCGCCTCTGATACATGAGAGTTAACACTTGATCTCATAAACCAATATAAAATGGGAGAATTGCCAAGTGTGACTCAAAACTTGGAGTCAAACCCAAAACAATACCCCAACTTGGGTCAAAGGCAAAAGTAACCTAAAAGGCTATTGAAATTACAACTATCCCCTTGTGACCAAACAAAAAAACGGAATTCTTTTTACGTTTCTACCCCTCGCAAGTCGTCTGTTTAGACGACTTGAAAATAAGTCGTCCAGACGACTT
>NC_027751.1:23135905-23146273 GCF_000695525.1 Brassica oleracea var. oleracea | reverse complement strand
GCTTCTTTACTGTCTCAACCTCATCTTTTTCAAGTATTTACAATATTGCCACTGCAATGAATAGTGGCAACAACCTTGTACGAACTGTTTGGAGCTTTTATTGCCCTTTAATGCACGTAAATCTCTTTACACTCTCTCTGTTTCAATTGTTATGAACTAAAAACAACATTTCTTTCACTTTCTCTCTATATTCATCCAAAAAACTCAAGCTTTTGATTCAAAATATGGGCTATGGTTGACAGAGCCATATTTCTTTCGTTTTTACTTACGGTTGCTTTCGTTTGAGGTTCTGGGTGGTTGGAGAAGACCTTGTGTGCAAACGAAGTCATCTCACCTAGTTTAAGGTACGAATTTGAATTTTTTTTCAAGATCTGTTCGCGTAGAAGACTTACTAGTAAGTCATCTGTATGTAGAAGACTTACTGATGAGTCTTCTGGTCAAACGGACGACTTAAATTAAGTCGTCCAGCTTTGTTTGTTAAAAAAAAACACTTCAGACGACTTATATATACGTCGTCTATGAGAAACGGGCTAGTTTTGCATTTGACCGAATCGTGTCAGATCTTTGACTATTTCTGGACGACTTATAATTCAGTCGTCTCTGGGAAAGTTAAAATTTCAATATTTTATGAAAACTTGACGACTTACGTGTAAGTCGTCCTAGGTTAGTTTTGTAATTGAAAAATAAAACTTCATAATTTAACTTTAACCAGACGACTTAATATAAAGTCGTCCAGCTAAACGACTTAATTTAAGGTCGTCCGGGATAAGCAAGGTTTGACCAGAAAATTGGGAAAAATTCTGGACGACTTTGCTTTCCCCGGACGACTTTAAATTAAGTCTTCTGGAGGGACGACTTTATATTAAGTCGTCTGGTTAAAGTTAAATTATGAAGTTTTATTTTTCAATTACAAAACTAACCTAGGACGACTTACACGTAAGTCGTCAAGTTTTCATAAAATATTGAAATTTTAACTTTCCCAGAGACGACTGAATTATAAGTCGTCCATAAATAGTCAAAGATCTGACACGATTCGGTCAAATGCAAAACTAGCCCGTTTCTCGTAGACGACGTATATATAAGTCGTCTGGAGTGTTTTTTTTAACAAACAAAGCTGGACGACTTAATTTATGTCGTCCGTTTGACCAGAAGACTCATCAGTAAGTCTTCTACATACTGATGACTTACTAGTAAGTCTTCTACGCGAACAGATCTTGAAAAAAAATTCAAATTCGTACCTTAAACTAGGTGAGATGACTTCGTTTGCACACAGGGTCTTCTCCAACCACCCAGAACCTCAAACGAAAGCAACCGTAAGTCAAAACGAAAGAAATATGGCTCTGCAACCATAGCCCATATTTTGAATCAAAAGCTTGAGTTTTTTGGATGAATATAGAGAGAAAGTGAAAGAAATGTTGTTTTTAGTTCATAACAATTGAAACAGAGAGAGTGTAAAGAGATTTACGTGCATTAAAGGGCATTAAAAGCTCCAAACAGTTCGTACAAGGTTGTTGCCACTATTCATTGCAGTGGCAGTATTGTAAATACTTGAAGAAGATGAGGTTGAGACAGTAAAGAAGCCATTTTCGAAAAAAAAAAAAAAATGTTAATGGCATTTTCGTAGATAAAGTGCAGGTGTGGGGTTAAAATCTCAAAAAAAAAAGGAATCAAAAGAAAAGGTTAGTTTTCTGTTTGACTCCAAGTTTTGAGTTACTTTTGCAAAAACCCCATATAAAATTGATTTCATTTGCTTTACCTCAGAGAATCAATCGTCAATATTCCTTACATTTAATTTGCGATGGTTACAAATTCCTGCTTTTCTCAACTGAAAATCACACTATCTAGTTCCCAAAACTATTTTCACATGATCAGAGACGAACATTTAACTCATACCTTGTAGATCTACCTTATCCTTAATTTATTTTAAAAATAGATATATCATATCATCAGTGCCAACAGATCTGAAGATTAATAACATACCCCAATTATATATATGAGAATTCATAGTGATGTAATGGTTGATAGGCTGGTTATATGTATATTCTCATACACACATGGTAAACCGTGAACTAAACTAATTGATACAACAAAGAGTAATAAAACCTAATTACATAATACATAGTCAAGGCAAAACATTTCTTGATGCTCACTCTTTTACATAGTAGTGTTGTTGACTCCCACGACTGTTCACTTGATGTTTCCTGTAAATTCTTCAGAAAACACTTGCTGCTACTATCATATAAATAGAAAGAAAGAGTGATGGGTGATGGGAACAACAAACTTAATATTGACATGCACTGAAGAAAATATTTGGTCGTAAAAAGAAGACAAACCAAAGTTTCCAAGTGATGAATAACTTCCTCACGAACCATCATCTATGAACTTCTACAATACGCTACCTATCCAGTTAATGGATTCATAATGTGAGGAGAACGTGACATACAGAGGCATGAAACTTCAACCACACATAATTAATAGTGTATGGTATCTCTCAAATTCTTTGATATTAGAAATGTTTCCCTCTTTCTCGTGACCGTATATCGAAGTACAACCAATGTATTTGTACCCAATCTAAAAGAGAGTGTTTGTAAATGAAAATCAAATACAAAAGGCACAGGATAGAAACCAAAGGGTTGTCGTGAAAAACTATACCTTCACAACAGGAAATATGTGTATTAATAGCATTATATTATAGCGTTTATGACAATTCTGCTATTGTATATCAATACTTGGCTTTTTTATAGCGTTTATCAATTTAAAACGCTATATTTGTTATCGCGGAAAAATAAAAAATTTAGCATAGGGTATTGATTTTGTGTGTTTTGAATCTGTAATTGAAAAGCATAGGGTATTCTATGATTTAGTTGTGTTTTATTAAAGTAAATTATATTTATTAATCTTAAACATACTTAAGGATAAAAATGATAATTTGAGTTTTGATAAAAAAATATTTTTATATATAATATTTTAGAGGTGTATATCCTAAACTCTAAACCCCAAAACTTTATTCGAAACCTTATATCAAATTTCAAACCATAAACCCAAAATTTAACCTCAGACCAAATCCAAAATCTAATCATAAATATAAATTCTAAACCTCAAACACTAAATCTTAAAATTTTGATTTGTAAAGAACATTTTTTTATGATTGTTCAATAAATTTGAAATATCATAATAAAATAAAGATTATGTTATATCAAATATCTGTATCACATCAAAATTATATTTATTGGTGATTTACTTGTGTTTTATTAGAGTGAATTATATTTATTAATGATTTTAAAAGCAACAATTAATAAATTAAAAAAAAAAATTTTATCTTAATATGATAAAGAGAAAATCCAACACTAATAATAAATTAGAAAAAACAAAAAAAAAATTACCTTGAGTTCTAAACCCTAAACATGCCCTAAACCCTAACTACATATCTCAAATCCTATATCTTGAATTTCATTTTATACATAAATCTTCAACTTTAAACATTTTAATCCAAACACTCCGATTATATATCATACAGAAATATTCAAGTTTAAACATTATAATAAAAACCCTACAAATATCCATAGCCCTACTTATACTCCAAACCCTTTATCATATTTCAAACTCTATACAAAAAGTATTAAATCATAACATTTTAAATTTATAACACCTTTTTATCATACATATGTCCCAAAACAGAGGCTCTCCAGAACACTTAAACATAGAATGCTTCAAACTTTCTAAAATTTTCATTTTCGTCATCCTCTGTCACCTTTTGCTTATTGGCCAAATTGCTTCTCATTTGTGAAATGGCTTCTGTAACTGCTCAATCACTCTATCCTTCTTTCGGATTTCATCACGGGCTTCAAGCAAAGCTCTTCTTTGCCATTTTGTACCTTCCTCTTCATCATACCAAGAGAAGTACTTGCAATGGTCTCCAAGCTGCCACAAGATCCAAATTCCATTTTACATATATATTTCACATCTGAAGTTCTAGTTTCATTACCTTATAACGTGGATAGCCATAAAATCGCCGCCTGGGGTTTTTGTCAGTCCAAGCTTGTGCTACTGTCGCCGGTAAGCCACAGAAACACAGTCTCCGACCCGAATTTTGGCTCCTCCTTGACGATCCTGAACCCAATTCCATCTTCACTTTTTAGTTTTCACAAAAGAAGAGAGGTAGGAAGAAAATGAGATCTGATATAAGAGAGAGAGAATGTGGAAAAAGTTAAGAAGATAGAGGAACGAGAGAGGAATCGTCTCTCATTTATTACACATGTAAGAAGAGAGAGAGAGCATTTACTTGTTTTCATGACGCCTAGTACAAACCAAAAGCAACAATGGGTTTAAGTTTAGTACAAAAACAAAAGCAACATAGGTTTAAGTTTTAATACAAACCCGAAAGCAACATAAGTTTTAGAACAAACACCAAATGCAATACATCAGTCCCTCTTTGGCCTCTTCTTTGGCCTCTGCGAGTTGTCGTCTTCCTCCCTAGCCGCATACATAGCCACAATCTGCTCTTGAACATAATCTTCTGAGGCAGCGAGTCTTAGGTCAAACTCTCCCACCTTTTCCTCAACCCTCTTCTTCCGTTCTCCCATTTCTTCTTTGAAGCTGTTAAAGACGTCTACCAGTTCATTTATCTTCACCGTGTTCTCTGCTGTTTCATTGGTGGTGGCGCATGTCTCGTTTTCACCATTTTGAGGGGGAGGGGCTTGTCGGGCAGCCACATCCTCCTCTAACATATCTTCAAACCTTACAACATATCCACGAGCCAGCCTATTCATCCAACTCTCGACAATCAAGTCATCCTTATCACTGATATCCTCTGGTTCTATTATCCGAGCTAGTAGAGTTTGTTCCTCTTCGGAAACAGACAAGATGTTCTCAATGTCCTACAGTGCCAACGCTTTATTAAGATTACCATAACATGTAGTGTCAAATATTCAGATAAAAGGGACAACTAACCTTAGTATCTCCAAGTTCTTTATTTATTTTCGATAGGGGAAATCCCTTCATCGCACTTCTCTTGAACTTCGTTTGGCACATCCTTGGGCATGTTGGGTCTACGTCTTCAGCGGTCTCTCAGAATTTGTTCCAAAATTTCGTAATGGCCTCAAATGCTAGGAGCTACACATGTAAAAAAAATCTCAGCAGTGTCAATATCACAATTTCGATCAACATTAAAGTACAAGTCATATATTACTTAAAAGACTAACCTCCATTGGAATACAAAAACCCGGAATTGGCCATATCACACCTTCTTTCACCTCCCCTTCAAAATGACTCATGGTGTGTGAAATCTCTTTCAACATGTAATCAATGGATAATCTACCCCAATGGAACGTTTTACATAAGTTGAGATCATCAACTGCTCTCAGCAAGAATGGCTCCACGGAAGGGCGTCCTTACCGGTCATCGTCTGCCCACAAATAACACTCGATAGGAAATACAAGACGAACAGCCTCAACCTATCACGAGAAGGTTCCATTCCCTCAAGAACTTTTTCTTTCACGTCTTGATATCTTATTATTCCACCGCCAAAATATTTCCTCACAAACTTCGTGCCTCCGAGTACTTTGTAGTTCAATGGATAGTTTCGACATTTCAATCCAGTTATCAAAGCATGTTCTCTAGTACCATAGCGGATGGGACATCCATTCACGGCAAACCAGGCCTTTTTTTTCTTTGTAATGCGTGCGGTTCGGAGGAGAAGCATCCACATGCCCATAACCTTCTGGTTTCCAGCCTGTGGCATGTGGAATATGTGTTTGAACTGCGGATGATTCTCAAACCAACTCTTCTCCGCCCCAATCATCGGAGGGTCTAGTTTTTTTAGGGTTTCCATTACATCAGCAATAAAACACCTAGTAGATATCTTGATCTTCTTCCTATACTCAGACGGTGGGAAGTACATGCTCAACGGTTTTAGCGCCCCTTCGACAGAATCCTACAAACAAACAAGTAACAATGGAAATTAGTTAAACTAGGTTGCACCAAGTTATACTAAGTTATACCAGTAGTACAGGATAATAGCCTCTCTAATTTAACCTGCTTCTACCCGAAACCATCAAACACATCAGTAACACAATAATTTCTAAATAAGATCAAACATTATCATTTCTTACTATCACAAATAAACCAGTTATCCTTAGTTCTACCAAACTATTATGTCAAACTATGAGACAGAGATAGAAATACTAACACTTTCCTCGCTTAAAGTTCGACTGGTACTTCCTTCTTCTCTTTCTCCTTCTTCATTGGTCTGCACATCTTCAACAGGAGGATTATTCTCAGAGTCGATGTTTTCATGTTCTTCTTCTTCTACTTCATGTTCACCTGAATTCGTCTCCTCTTCCTCTTCTCCTCATTCTCTTCTACTTCATTTTCATCCAAGTTTGCCTTCTTCTTCCTCTGAGCTCTCTTCCTCTTCTACTGTGTCTTCTTCATTTTCCACTACTTCATTATCAACCGGGTTCGTCTCCTGCTCGTTCTCTTCATTTTCAACAGGGTTCACCTCGTTCTCGTTCTCCTCATCTGCATCAGAGTTCACCTCGTCTTCGTTCACCTCCTTCTCCTTCACCTCGTCTTCGTTCTCCTTCGCCTCATTTTTAGCAAAGTTCGCCTCCTCCTCGTTCTCTTTCTCAATTGACTTTGGAATCTCGACCTCAACCTCTGGAACTTCTTTTACTGGAGAAGTTATATCTTTCAGTTGTTTCGTTCTCTTCTTCCTAGTCCATCGTATCTTCGCCATTTTCACTTCCTACAATGAAAATGACAGAATGAGACCACAACAAATCGATAGAGACAGACACGAGTGAGATACGAGTCGGAATGAGACCAAATCGACTTTAAATGTGAGGTCGCGACTTTACGGAAAGGAGAAAGACGAATCGTCTTCAATGCCTTAATCTCAAGGGGAAACTTAAATCAAAAGAGTCAAGAGAGGAGGTCAGGTTTGCTTCGAGATCGTAAGTGCCTGAGGTTTTAGTTGTCTGATTTTCGCGACAAGAGATGACGAAATAGAGATTTTGGAGAAGACTTAGAAGAAAAAGAGAGGAGGTCAGGTGTGGCAAGCGATTACAAATCGCGTTTGATTTTAGGGTTTTACATAAAAATCCGATGGATTACTGGGTGGGTGGGTTGAGATGGGTTTGACCCTAGTTTGCCTTGTAATTATCGTTACTTCCGAAGGTTTCTTAGTACTTTACTCATTTCTCGATTTAAAAATATTTGTAAATGAAAATAGAGTTATAACAAAGATATCCTGGCTTTAAAATATTCATCTACGGGCATTGGAGACGATTCCTCGAGAGGCGACTGGGTAAGCTGTACTCGAAGCCCTAGGAAACCTCGGCCTCCTTCTCTTCTTCTTCCTCGTCGGCCTCCTTCTATTCTTCTTCCTCGTCGGCCTCCTTATCTTCTTCTATTCTTCTTTCTCTAAACTCTCTGATTTTCGATTTATCTCTTCATATTCATGCTAAGAACTGATAGATCTGTGCTGTGGTTGTCGAAATCTGATAGATTAAGGTTCTCTGATTTTGTTGCTGTGTTTAAACTCTTCATATACTTGCTGTCGATTTGCTGTTAAAAAATATCTGATTTGTTTTGACTAAGATCGATCTGTTTCTATTGTGTTGAATCTGATTTTTTTTTTCTATTTTGGTTATTGAATCTAAGTCTGAGACAAAAATCGAAATTTCTCTCTGTTCTCACAAGTCTGATTTGTTTAATCTGTTCTGTATTGCTCAAGTTTTGATTTATACTTGTCTTTGGTTGAATTCGAAATTGATCTGAGAAGTGTGGATTTGATTTTCGTTTTGATCTGTTTCTGTTAAAGTCTGAGATTGATCGCTTCTTTTCTATTGTTTATGTTTCTGATTATCAACTTGTTTCTAATTATCAATCTGATTTACTAATATTTGAATTTCGTTTCGAGTTTGTCTCTGTTGGCAAGTTGATTGTTTGTTTTCTTTTGAACTTCTTACTGCTGTGTGTTTCTGTATGATCCCTACTTCGCAATCACATCCACAGGAAAACTTGCTTTTTGTTGCTCAAGAAAATCTGAAAGTCTGGTTTTGGATTCAGCGCCTCGTCCCAACAAGTAATGGTAGGTAACCACTGAATTTGTCTCTTACCATCATTTTTATTTGCCTGAGTTCCTACTGAGTTGTTTTTGATTACTGTATTGCTTAAAGAATAGATATTGATCTCTGATTTTCTAAAAAGGATGTTGCTTTGTTTTTGAAAAAAAATACAGGCCAGAACAGAAGCTTGTGAAGGATGGTTTCATCATCAGGAAGCCAACCAAGATCCACTGTCCTGAAGAAATACCGAGAGTCAAAGAAGATTGACAAGTACATGTACCATGTATCGAGCGTACAAGGCGACTGAGAAACTCTGATGTATGTAGCAGAGAACTCGATAGGAGGCTTAGTTTAGCTTTAGGTTAATTATGTTTTGGCTAATTATGTTTGGTTTAATATTTTAATTTGTTTATGGTTTAATTTGTTCTTTAGTTATTTGTATACTGATTTCAATTAATAAATAAAATTTTGATTTTAAATTTTAAATTAATTTTCTATTTAATGTTGAATTATGAATTATATTTTTAATAAATTTTCAGATAATTAAAAATAAATTAATAACACGAAACATTTGCTATTTTTGCTATTGGAAAAAATAAATTAATGAGTTTTAATAACATTTGTATCATGTTATTATAAATATTAACAATTGCACACAAACTAACGCTATCGTTGTATAGTTAACTATAGCATAAAAAAAATTTGCTATTAAAAGTGTCAGACCTATTATAACGGGCGCTGTCAGAGCGGACAAAGAAGCACTATTATATAGAACTCATAGCGTTTTCCATCCGCTATTACTACCCTTATTTCCTGTAGTGCTTCTTCTTTTAGCACTGGTGCTTCTTCCCCTTTTCTGACGGATCATATGGTAACCTCAAGCCAAGTCCAGCCGCCACTCCGATCAGTGCTCTGTAGAGAGATGTGAATGTTGTGTTGTATTGATAAGAGAAAGGAGTACAATATATATACAAGAGAGAGGAGATCACATAGGATCTCTAGACCTCATCTACAGAGTATATACTCTAACAATATACAAGATCCTCCTATATACAAGGAACTAGAATGCTCCTATACTTATCTCCTATACGCCCCCGCAAGATGAGCGACCGGATGAGAGCCAATCTTGGAATTAAGATGTTGTAGACGCAAACGTGGCAGCGATTTAGTAAGAATGCCAGCCAACTGATCTTTAGATGAGACATGAGTGACTCGAAGAAACTTGGACTGGACCATCTGGCGAACAAAATGGTAGTCAAGCACGACATGCTTCATTTGTGAGTGAAAAACTGGGTTTGCCGCAAGATAAGTAGCTCCCACATTGTCACAAAAGATGACAGGTTGAGACGAAGGTGTGATGCCCAATTCAGACATGAGATAAGACACCCAACAAATTTCAGCCGCAGTGTTGCTACTGACCTGTACTCAGCCTCAGTGGAAGAACGAGCAACAGTCTTTTGTTTCTTGGAAGACCATACCACAGGATGAGAGCCAAGATAAGATATGTACGCTCCTGTTGACGTATAATCATCTCGTTTGCCTGACCAGTCGGAGTCAGAGAAGGCATGAAGGTTCGGAGTGTTGTTGCTGCGAAGAAAAATGCCTTGATCACGAGTACCAGAGAGATAACGAAGAACACATTTTGCTGCTATCCAGTGTTCATCCGTTGGATATGCATAAATTGTGACAACTTGTTCACAGCAAAAGCCACATTTGGTCTAGTGAAATGAAGATACTGCAGGCTTCCAACGAGAGTGTGGTACTCACGACCATCATCAAGAGGTGTTCCAGAGGTGAGTTGCAGGTGACAATTAGAAGCCATCGGAGTGGAGACAGTGGGAACCGAAATTCACACCGTCGAGTTTTGTTAATCGGAGGAAAGCCAAGTTAACCTATCCTTCTCTGAAGGTCCCGGTTATCTGCTGGGCCACGCACAACACAATCAATATGAAAGATTCGAAAGTAATAAATCGTAAAAGAGCGAAAAGAGAACAAAGAGGTCTTATTTCCGAATCCGCGTTTGAGCGTGAACAACAGGTAAGATCCTAGGCCACGAGAGCTGTCGGTATGTTCGCTAGTCTAGCCACCTAAGTTCTAACCTAGTCGAGTCGCAGCTCGGTAGTAAAAACGGAAAAATGCCTAAATTGCTCTAAGTATTAAGTTTGCTCTTAGAATGCCCCCTCCTATCTTCGTCCTAGGTCCTCCTTATATACTCCTCCTTAGGTCGGTTTACCTCTTCTCGGGCCGGATTTGTCGCGAAGCGGGCTTTTCCATATTTCCTTCTTCTTTGTGATTATCT
>NC_027751.1:23134598-23135255 GCF_000695525.1 Brassica oleracea var. oleracea | reverse complement strand
GATTCCGTCGTGACCGATTTTGACCCCAACAGTTATCCCCCCCAGCTAGCTAGGATCCGTGGACCTGGGTGTTAGGTCCTAGCTTGCGGTATGGTGTGTTCTAGGTGGAATTTAGACGTAATCGTTTGTCGAAAGATCGAAGGTGAATAGTAAAAAAGAAAAAAAATTGTATAAGTAAGGGAAGTAAGTTTTTCAAATTCTTTACTCACTTCTTCCCTTAAGAAAAAATTTCTCCAAGATAGGAATTTTTTCTCCAAGATCTCTCTTTGCTCAAAGAAAATGTCTTCAAGAAAAGGATCTTCAAAGAGGAATTCTTCCTCACACTCATCTTCAGGTGACTCTTCTGCCAATGAGGTGATCGCCCCGAAAGAAGAGTTCGAAGTTGAGGAAGAAGCAAAGGATGCGTACTACAAAGCTCTTTGCAGCTCGCCTCCGCCTTCGCAAGACATTCTGATTCCTAAGAGGCCCGTGAGGTCGCCAAACGCACCCCTTACACCGAGCATGGTCTCTCCCGACTACCTCACAACTCTCAGGGACTTTTACCATATCCCAAGTGGTGTCGTATTTTGGATCCCGAGTGGCAACGAGAGTGCGAAGAACCCTCCGGAAGGTTTCTTTACTTGCTACGAGGCCTTCCTGGTGTATTGCCGTATGTAG
>NC_027751.1:23134277-23134478 GCF_000695525.1 Brassica oleracea var. oleracea | reverse complement strand
ATGATCGTGAGTTACGAGCTAGGAATGGACCTTAACCCTGGCGACTTCGAGGGATTTTGGTTTACGAGAGGAACGGGGATCGATGGCTCATACCGCATGGCGCCAAAGAAAGGTATGGCTATAATTCAGGGTCACACTTAACATCCTAAGGCATGGTTCAAGCGCTTTTTCTTTGTCCGGATAGATGGGGAGTCTGTCGAG
>NC_027751.1:23133191-23134113 GCF_000695525.1 Brassica oleracea var. oleracea | reverse complement strand
GCGCAGCAGGCCGTTCTTCTGGAATTCCTTCACCGTCGAGCGGATTCGAAGCGCGGTGGAGCTCCATCGATCTCGAGCCGTCTCTCAGCATCTGGATGTTCCGTATGGCGTAGAAACGGTCATTGATGTCTTGCCTGCTCAGAGGCAGAGAATCAGGTCTCGGAAAGGCAAGGGAGTTGCCATTGAGAACGTCTTGGGAAACCCTCCACTGCCAGAATGGAACCCTAGAGCCTTTGTCCGTGCGGAGAAGAGAGGAAAGAGAGCGATTGTCGCCGAAAAGAAGCGGAGGGCTGCTTTGTTTGCCACCGAATTCGAGAGCTTTAAGGATGCTCAAAAATTCGTGGAAGATTTTCGCGAGTGCCGTGGCTCGGTTGCTGCTCTCTACAAGTCAGAGAACGAGGACTTCTCTTTTCCTGCCGAGGTCGCCGAGATGTCGGGTCTTATGAATGGGTGTGCCCACGGCGAATCCTTGGTTCCTCCGATTGAAGGAAGGGTCTGATAGCTTTGGGACTCCATCGAGGTCTCGGAGGACACGGCGGAAGCAGGAACCGGTGTCGGTGATGAAGGTGTCCGAGTCGCGGACGGAGAGGTGGATCAGCCCGTGAGCTTGTTCGGGTTCACCATGTCTGTTGGGGTCAAAATCGGTCACAACGGAATCGATGTCCGAAAGTACTTAGAAAAACCGAATCTCGGTCAAAACTTCAAAAGCCGAGAAAACAAACAGCCGAAATGGATCACCCGGCGAGTTCGGCCGCGACACGAGCCAGCTCGTCCGGCGATCTTGGCCGTGACACGGGCCAGCTAGCCCGGCGAGCACGGCCGTGTTGCCGGTCGACTCGCCGGCGAGCTCAGCCGTGACATGAGCCAGCTCACCCGGCGAGCACGGCCGTGTTGCCGGTCGGCTTGCTCGATCGTGCCACGG
>NC_027751.1:23132956-23133113 GCF_000695525.1 Brassica oleracea var. oleracea | reverse complement strand
TTTACATAGCTCAGTCTTCGGGTCCGTGGATACGACACCAATGTTCCGTCTAAAATACATCGTCGAAAGTATTTGAGAAGTTTGGAAGGTTATGTCCCTCGAACAGTTTACTATTCTTCGTAGTAGAGCAGGTTACGGTTAACTTAACACCAACTGC
>NC_027751.1:23132317-23132905 GCF_000695525.1 Brassica oleracea var. oleracea | reverse complement strand
TGTTCCCACAGTTTGGCACTAGAAGGAGGGGAGGGTACGGATCTATCTCTCTCGCAACCACACACGAGCTACTTAGCGAGAAAAATCGTAAAAACGCTTAAGTCTCGATACGGCCCAAAAAGGGTCCGAATTGTGGACAACGGCCCATCTTTGGTCCCAAAAGACTTGAACCCAAAAACTGGTATGATGGTTTATCGCATCCGCGGGAAGAGATAAATGTCAAATTTCCGAAGGTAATCACAAAGAAGAAGGAAATATGGAACCCGCTCAGAAAAAAGACGGACGAACAAGGAAAACTCGTGGCCTCTCTCGCAAAACAGGTGGAAACCTTAACGGCGAAGGCCAGGAGCAAAGCCCCGCGCGGAACCACAAGAGCCCGCAGCGGCAAAAGACTTGATTTTGAAACTCCGGGCAATCGAGCTGCACAAGCGGACAAGGCTTCCTTAGGCCAAAACCCTGATGAAACGCTCCATCCAGGTGCACAGCCAACTGCGGAGAAGAAATCGAGCGCATCGACCTGGATATAAGCGACCAGTCCGATCACTCGGACGACGGTGCTGACATCCACCCAAGAAGAACGCGAAGCCA
>NC_027751.1:23131092-23132007 GCF_000695525.1 Brassica oleracea var. oleracea | reverse complement strand
GCGATGGGGGGGTGCAAACACAAGGAACGCGAACGAGACATTGGCTACTGCCTCCTCTTCGTCGAAAACCTCAAAGGAGCCGCGCTCGAATGGTTTTCTCGCCTAAAACGAAATTCCATCAGAAGTTTCCGCCAACTTGCTTAAGAGTTTCTCAAGCATTATTCCATGTTCATGGACAGAGAAACCTCGGACATCGATCTCTGGAGCCTGTCTCAAAGAGAAGACGAGCCACTTCGCGAGTTTATGAACATATTCAAGCTAGTAATGGCAAGAGTCACCGGGATCAGCGACAAAGTGGCGATCGATGCTCTGAAGAAAACTCTCTGGTACCGGTCGAAATTCCAGCAATGGGTATCCCTCGAAAAACCGAGAACGATTCAGGATGCTCTTCATAAGGCAACGGACTTTATCGTAATGAAAGAGGAGATGAAAATCCTCTCCCAGAAGTACAAACCCGTAGAAGACGCCCACGAAAAAGAAAAGCTCTCGAAACGACAAGTATGTCCACCACGAGGGAGAAGATATCCAGGGCAAGCACAACTACACTATCAATTCCGAACAAGGGAAGACCTTTGGAAACACCTGGTCCAGGAACCAGTATAAGGATAACTCCTACTGCGAGTTCCACCAGACCAAAGGTCATTCCACTACGAGCTACAAAGTTCTCGGCGCAAGGCTAGCCGCAAAACTCCTCGCTGGCGACCTCTCGAAGGTCACTAGCATAAAAGACCTCATCCTGGATTCCGACCGCCCTCCCAGGACTGATAAAGAGTCTCCCGAGAGGGACGCACACGCAAATCAGTCTGGCAAAAAATGCGGAAGAAGGCAAGATGACCTTGGAGACAATAGTACCCGCCGGAGGATAAACATGATCATTGGAGAATCGCAATTCTACCGCGACTCTGTTTCGTCCAT
>NC_027751.1:23130252-23131077 GCF_000695525.1 Brassica oleracea var. oleracea | reverse complement strand
ACGGAAGAAAGGCGGAAACAAGTTCTAACTAGACGACTCTGTCCCTGACCGACAACGCTCCAAACGATACGATTTTTTTCGAGGAGGAAACCGCCGGACTCGATAAACCTCACTGCAACCCGCTGGTCATCGACTTGGTGATTCGAGACCTCGGAGTGGGAAGAATCCTCATCGACACAGGCAGCACGGTCAACGCCATTTTCTGCGACACTCTCCGGAGAATGAACATCGAACTCGCGGAAATCATTCCGGAACCAAAACCACTGACCGGTTTTTCGGGCACAACATCAATGACCCTCAGATCGATCAAACTTCCAGTCATGGCAAGGGAAGTCACGAAAATCGTTGACTTCACCGTAGTCGATAACCCAGCCATCTATAATGTTATCATGAGAACCCCATGGATTAACGCAATGAAGGCGGTACCGTCGACTTACCATCTTATCATCAAGTTCCCAACACTAAACGGAACAACAGTAATCTGGGGATGCCAGAAACAATGTAGGTTCTGCTTTTTGGCCGAGCATAAGCTACGACAAACTCAGAGTACTCCCGAAGGTTTCACAAAGAGCGATTCGGAATCACTCGCCCAGGCAACGGCTCCGGACAGCGACGCGATCCCGGAGTCCATTGCCCTACCAGCGGAAAACCTGACTCACGAAACGGCCGCCGATTTAACTAAAGCCTCAACGGTCGAAGTAACAGAAACGGCCCTATCCAACGAGTAAGAACGCCCGCAACAACAAAGTAGAACTACGAGATGGCTTGATCCTCGAAAGAGGTACGTAGGCAGCTTGTCCTATTGACAAGTTCAGCTATCCCCCT
>NC_027751.1:23125602-23128120 GCF_000695525.1 Brassica oleracea var. oleracea | reverse complement strand
CCGGCCTAGATACATCAAACCTCGAAATAAAACTAAGGGAAATAATTCCAACAATCCTCAAAGCTCGAAGTCGAGGAACCCGGACATGGAGATCCCAAATGAGCTCATCGGCTGATCCACCTCTCCGTCCGCGACTCCGGCACCTTCATCACCGACACCGGTTCCCGCTTCCGCCGTGTCCTCCGAGACCTCGATGGAGTTCCAAAGCTGTCGGACCCTTCCTTCGATCGGAGGAACCAAGGATTCGGCATGGGCACACCCGTTCATAAAACCCGACATCTCGGCGACCTCGGCAGGAAAAGAGAAGTCCTCGTTCTGCGACTTGTAGAGGGTAGCAACGGCACTCGCGAAAATCGCCCACGAATTCTTGAGCATCCTTAAAGCTCTCGAATTCGGTGGCAAACAAAGCAGCCCTCTGCTTCATTTCTGCGACAATCGCTTTCTTTCTTCTCCTCTCCGCACGGACAAGGGCCCGAGAATGGAGCTCAGCCTGTCTCCGGTTCTGCTCTCCGGCTCTGTTCTTCGACCTCCTTCCGAAACCGAAAGAGTTCCGTTTCAGCCTCCTCGTCTTTGTAGTGAGAGATACGCGACTCCCGAAAACTTCCGTCGAGCGCCGCATTGAACACCCTCATCCCCTGCACGAACTTAAGATCGGAAAGGGAAATAAAAAACAAATAATTTAGATCAAAGTTCAAAGGATAAACCTCGTTGATTAAGCTAGAGCCTTCGTCGACTACTTTCCTCCTCGACTCTTCGTCCAGCGACTTATGAGTAGTAAAACCGGGAGGGAGGGCGGCAAAAACGTCGCTGGGAAGGGGAACCTCGCTGGTTCCACTCCTTTCCACTGGGGAGAAACCAGGGTTGCATTCTGGCTGCGGAAGGTTTCCCAAGACGTTCTCGGAGGCAACTCCCTTGCCTTTCCGAGACCTGATTCTCTGCCTCTGAGCATGCAAGACATCAATGACCGGTTCTACGCCATACGGAACGTCCAGAGGCTGAGAGACGGCTCGAGATCGATGGAGCTCCACTGGGCTTCGAATACGTTCGACGGTAAAGGAATTCCAGAAGAACGGCCTGCTGCGGAGAAGATCTCGCTTGGCAAAAAGATCGGCAGGAGGCGGTGGAAGGATCCTGTTCACTGCAAGATAATAATAATAAAAAAATCATCTTCGCATGTTTTCAAGGTATCAAAACGAAAAATATAGCTATTCGTATTACCACGGGTGAAGTTCCACTCCCGACGAAATAGGTGGAAATAGCTCTCCTCGACAGACTCCCCATCTATCCGGACAACGAAAAAGCGCTCGAACCATGCCTTAGGATGTAAAGTGTGCCCCTGAATTATAGCCATACCCTTCTTTGGCGCCATGCGGTATGAGCCATCGATCCCCGTTCCTCTCGTAAACCAAAATCCCTCGAAGTCGCCAGGGTTAAGGTCCATTCCTAGCTCGTAACTCAAGAACAACAAGCCGAACCAATGCTGCAAGGCCGGAACGCTTAGCTGGCTGATCGAAAGGCCAAAGTGGCGAAGCGCGCGGACGATGGTACCAGGGATCGGAAACCACATACGGCAATACACCAGGAAGGCCTCGTAGCAAGTAAAGAAACCTTCCGGAGGGTTCTTCGCACTCTCGTTGCCACTCGGGATCCGAAATACGACTCCACTTGGGATCTGGTAAAAGTCCCTGAGAGTTGTGAGGTAGTCGGAAGAGACCATACTCGGTGCAAGGGGTGCGTTTGACGACCTCACGGGCCTCTTAGGAATCGGAATGTATTGCGAAGGCGGAGGCGAGCCGTAAAGAGCTTTGTAGTACGCATCCTTTGCTTCTTCCTCAACTTCGAACTCTTCTTTCGGGGCGATCACCTCATTGGCAGAAGAGTCACCCGAAGATGAGTGTGAGGAAGAATTCCTCATCGAAGATCCTTTTCTTGAAGACATTTTCTTTGAGCGAAGAGAGATCTTGGAGAAAAAATTCCTATCTTGGAGAAATCTTTTCTTAAGGGAAGAAGTGAGTAAAGAATCTGATAAACTTACTTCCCTTACTTATACAATTTTTTTTTCTTTTTTACTATTCACCTTCGATCTTTCGACAAACGATTACGTCTAAATTCCACCTAGAACAGACCATACCGCAAGCTAGGACCTAACACCCAGGTCCACGGATCCTAGCTAGCTGGGGGGCTAACTGTTGGGGTCAAAATTGGTCACGACGGAATCGATGTCCGAAAGTCCTTAGAAAAACCAAATCTCGGTCAAAACTTCAAAAGCCGAGAAAACCAACAGCCGAAACAGATCACCCGGCGAGCTCGGCCGCGACACGAGCCAGCTCCCCCGGCAAGCTCAGCCGTGACACGGGCCAGCTCACCCGGCAAGCACGGTCGTGTTGCCGGTCGGCTCGCTCGACCGTGCCACGGATCGGCTCGCTCGACCGTGCCACGGATCGGCTCGCTCGATCGTGCCAAAGATCGGCTCGCCCGGCGAGCGCGGCCAATTCTCCGTGGACCATTCCGAACCCGG
>NC_027751.1:23122444-23124184 GCF_000695525.1 Brassica oleracea var. oleracea | reverse complement strand
GAGAACATTTGTGTTTTCCATCGGGGCCAATCGACGGGCAATTTTTAGAGTCGCGGACGGACCGTGTGTTTGGATAATATCTCTCGAAAATATTTACGACGTCTCGCTTTTTCCGAAAGGTATATTCTTTTTAGTGAGAAAGTTACGATATTCGTTTTTAGAGAAGATGTATTTGGTCTCGCTTGACCATTAATACGCAGTGATTTTTGTTTAAGTTAGTTCCCATCCAAGGACTGCTTGCAAGGTATGCGTGTTTGGAGACCCTTGTCTTGGGTGTTTCTCAGGTTAATCTCCGATTGTTGTGGCTTATTGCAAGTGAATCGAAAGACCGTAATAAAATGAGTTTTATTGGAAAGGTTTCGAAAATATCGAGTACATGTGTGGATATTCCAAACTTTGTGGGAGTATACGAGTATAGGTACCCACTCCCCCCCCCTTTTTTGGAGAGGGGGATAGCTGAACTTGTCAATAGGACAAGCTGCCTACGTACCTCTTTCGAGGATCAAGCCATCTCGTAGTTCTGCTTTGTTGTTGCGGGCATTCCTACTCGTTGGATAGGGCCGTTTCTGTTACTTCGGCCATTGAGGCTTTAGTTAAATCGGTGGCCGTTTCGTGATTCGTGTGTCGGGTTTTCCGCTGGTAGGGCGACGGACTCCGGGATCGCGTCGCTGTCCGGAGCCGTTGCCTGGGCGAGTGATTCCGAATCGCTCTTTGTGGAACCTTCGGGAGTATTCTGAGTTTTCTTGACTCTTTTCGGGCTAACCGCAGGGGTGTTCCGAGTTCGTCGTAGCTTATGCCCGGCCAAAATGCAAAGCCTAGATTGTTTCTGGCATCCCCAGATTACTGCTGTTCCGTTTGGTGTTGGGAACTTGATGCTAAGATGGTAAGTCGACGGTACCGCCTTCATTACGTTGATCCATGGGGTTCCCATGATAACATTATAGATGGCCGGGTTATCGACTACGGCGAAGTCAACGATTTTCGTGACTTCCCTTGCCATGACCAGAAGTTTGATCGATCCGAGGGTCATTGATGTTGTGCCCGAAAAACCGGTCAGTGGTTTTGGTTCCGGGATGATTTCACCGAGTTCGATGTTCATTCTCCGGAGAGCGTCGCGGAAAATGACGTTTACCGTGCTGCCTGTGTCAATGAGGATTCTTCCCACTTAGAGGTCTCGAATCACTAAGTCGATGACCAGCCGGTCGCAGTGAGGTTTATCGAGTCCGACGGTTTCCTCCTCCGCCTTTCTTCCGTAGGCCTTGATGGATAAAATAGAGTCGCGGCAGAATTACGATTCTCCAATGATCATGTTTATCCTCCGACGGGTACTATTGTCTCCAAGGTCATCCTGCCTTCTTCCGCGTTTTTTGCCAGACTGATTTGCGCGTGCGTCCTTCTCGGGAGACTCTTTATCAGTCCTGGGAGGGCGGTCGGAATCCAGGATGAGGTGTTTTATGCTAGTGACCTTCGATAGGTCGCCAGCGAGGAGTTTTGCGGCTAGCCTTGAGCCGAGAACTTTGCAGTTCGTAGTGGAATGACCTTTGGTCTGGTGGAACTCGCAGTAGGAGTTATCCTTATACTGGTTCCTGGACCAGGTGTTTCCGGAGGTCTTCCCTTGTTCGGAATTAATAGTGTAGTTGTGCTCGCCCTGGATGTCTTCTCCCTCGTGGTGGACATACTTGTCGTTTCGAGAGCTTTTCTTTTTCGTGGGCGTCTTCTGCGGGTTGTACTTCTGGGAGA
>NC_027751.1:23114945-23120700 GCF_000695525.1 Brassica oleracea var. oleracea | reverse complement strand
AACACTGAGTTTCGGAAACTTCGGACGAAGATGCATGGTTATGGGATGGGACCGGGTTCGGAATGGTCCACGGAGAATTGGCCGCGCTCACCGGGCGAGCCGATCCGTGGCACGATCGAGCTCGCCGGCGAGCCGACCGACAACACGGTCGTGCACGCCGGGCGAGCTGGCCCGTGTCATGGCCGAGCTCTCCGGCGAGTCAACCGGCAACACGACCGTGCTCACCGGGCGAGCTGGCCTGTGTCGCGGCCGAGCTCGCCGGGCGATCCGTTTCGGCTGTTCGTTTTCTCGGCTTTTGAAGTTTTGACCGAGATCCGGTTTTTCTAAGGACTTTCGGACATCGATTCCGTCGTGACCGATTTTGACCCCAACAGAGACTGGATTAGCGTCAAGCAAGTTATTACGAGCCAACAGATCAGTTATGTACTTCTGTTGAGTAAGAAGAAGCCCTTCACCAGTGTGATGTGCCTCGATTCCCATAAAGTAGCTGAGGGAGCCTAAGTCTTTTAAGAAAGAAACGAACACCCAAACGTTGGATGAATGTTTCAACAGCAGCAGAGTGGTTACCGGTGACGACAATGTCGTCGACATAAACCAAAACGTAGAGTGTGACTTTTGGACGTTTGAGAATGAATAAAGACGCATCTGAGAGTGAGTTGGTGAAGCCAGAGTCAAGAAGAAAAGACCGAAGCTCTTGGTACCAGGCCCGTGGTGCCTGTTTAAGGCCATATAAAGCTTTACGTAGCTTGCAGACGTGAGTTGGTTTAGTAGAATCAACGAAGCCAGCCGGCTGAGCAGCGTAGACATCTTCCTCGAGTTTTCCCTAAGGAAGGCGTCGTTGATGTCCAATGGGCGAAGAACCCAGCCATTAGCAACCGCATGACCGAGGACAAGACAAACCGTACCAGCTTTGATTACTAGACTAAAGGTTTCTTCGTAGTCGAGGCAGGGACGCTGATGACAATCTTTTGCGACAAATCTGGATTTGTACTGCTTGTTGCCATTGGGAAGTCTTTTGATGCGATGAACCATCTGGTATCAACAAGTTTCTGAGATGGATCTGGTGGAACCAAATCCCATGTTTGATGCTTGATCTGAGTATCATATTCAGAGCCCATAGAACGACGCCACTTTTCATCGTTCAGAGCTTGAGCGATTGAAGTTGGTTCTGTTTCAAGATCAGAACTTGCGAGCATAGCAAACTTGGGATTGGGCCTGCTGATATGATTCTTCGACCTCGTCACAATTGGATGTATGTTCGATGGCGTAGGAAGAAAGGCAGATGAAGAATCTGGGCACTGAGTATCAGAACCTGATGTTGTAGGTGAAGAGTTAACAGGAGCTGATGACGGAGCCACTGGTTCTTGCTTCTGCGCTTGTGAAGGACCCGAGACTGGGGGCAAGTGTACTGCTGGCGATGGTGAATTCGAATGACCAGAGGAAGTAAGAATTGGTGGAAACCAAAGTGTGGAAGAGGACGAGGAAACAGATGGCGAAGAGGATTTGAGAGTTTTGTAAGGGAAGTCTGTTTCAAGAAACTGAACATGACGAGAAATGAAAATTTTGGTGGAGGAAGGGTCAAGACAAAGGTAGGCACTTTGAGTTTGGGAGTAACCTAAGAAGATGCAGGGAGTGGAGCGAGGATCAAGTTTGTGGTTTGTATAGGGTCGAAGACATGGATAGCATAGGCATCCAAAGACACGAAGAGTGGTATAGTTTGGCGGGGAGAGATTTAGAAGTTCAAAAGGAGAAGAGTTGGAAAGAGTGGAAGTTGGGAGGCGGTTTATCAGGTAAGCTGCTGCAGTGGGTGCGTAGCTCCAATAGGAGATGGGTATGGAGGCGTGAGAGAGAAGAGCCAAGCCTGTTTCAACAAGATGGCGATGGCGTCTCTCTGCAAAGCCGTTATGTTGGCGAGTGTGGGGTGGGGAAGTAAGATGGGTAATGCCGTTTGAGGCAAGGAAATCTTTCATAGCAATGTATTCGCCCCCGTTATCTGAATAGAGAGTAATTATTTGGGTTTGAAATTTCTTTTCACCAAGAGTTTTGAAACGTGTGAAAACAGGAAGCACATCTGATTTTTTTTGTAAGGGATAAAGCCAAATGTAGTGAGTATAGTGGTCAACAAAAATGACATAATACTTGAATCCATCGATAGAATGAACCGGTGAGGTCCACACATCGGAGTATAGGAGTTCAAGCGGTTTTGTGGAAGAGAGGGAAGAGATGGAGAAAGGTATTTTGTGGCTCTTTGAGGTTGAACAAGCATTGCATAAGAGTGATGAATCTTTATTATTACAAGGTAAAGAATAAAGAGAAACAATAGTTTTTAAAGTAGCAACAGAGGGGTGTCCAAGCCGGGAATGCCAAATTGGCAAGGGACATTTTATTGAAGCAGAAAAAGCAAAAACAGAAGATTCATCAGAAGCTGGCCATTCATATCCACCATTAGTCATCTTTCCTCGGATTAACCGGGCCCCCGAGCTGAGATCCTTCACCTGAAAGGATTGTGGGAAAAATTCCACAGACACAAGATTGTCAGTACAAAGTTGTTTCACCGAAATCAGATTGCGAGCTATCTCAGGTACTGTAAGAACATTCTTAAGTGAAAGAGATGAGTGAGGAAGAGAAAGGGAACCCGTGAGAGTTATTTGAAGACCATCACCATCTCCAACGAGGACCTCTTCTGATCCTTTGTACGGTGTGTGCAGTGAAAGGTTTGCGAGATCAGACGTTATGTGGTGAGAAGAACCACTATCAAGAAGCCACGACGAGGGATCATGAGGCATTACAGAGGTGTTGTAAGCGCGGGGTGTGCCGTTTTGAGAGCCTCGAGAAGAAGTTGCAGACTGCGAAGACTGTTGTTGCACAAATCGAAACATGGGACAATATTTGGCACAATGTCCCTGAGTCCCGCAAGCTTGACATTTACCCAGATACGGACGACGCCCTGAGTTGTTGTTGTTTTTGTTGGAGTTGGAGTTGTGATGATTGTTTGAAGTCTGAGAACGCCAGTCACGGTTGGAGTTCTTTGAGTTTTGATTGGCTCTCACTGGAAAAGGAGACAGTTGTGGTTGAGCGCTTGTGATAGGATTCTCACGATTCAGAAGTTTCTCATGAAGCTCAGCAAAAGAGATTGGAGTGTCACGTCCATGGATAGACTCGACCACAGATTTGTAATAATCATTGAGTCCATCGAGAATGATGTCAGTGAGATCTTCAGCATCGAGTGGACTACAAAGAAGAGCGAGAGCATCAGCTTTTGTTTTGATCAGCTGCATGTAGGCATCGATATCTTTGTTGCCTTTGACGCACAACTTGAGTTGTTGCTTGAGCTACTTGATGTGGCCCCGAGTAGGTTTGCCATACGTAGCAGAGAGAGTACTCCAAGCCTCAAGAGTAGACTTAGATGTGGCGATGAGTGGTTGAAGCGAGATCTCAATAGTGCCCATGAGTGCGCTAAAGAGAAGGTTATCATGTCGTTGCCAAGCAGTGAAAGCAGGATTTGGCGTGACCACGTCGTCGACGGTGATTGTTGCAGCAGGTAGGATGGTTGTGTTGTCAATAAATTTGACGAGATCATAACCTCTGAGAAGAGACGTAATCTGCACACTCCAGGTCAGATAGTTTGTTGACGAGAGTTTGGTGATATTCACCATATTGTTCACTGTAATACGGTTTTGTTGATCAATGTTGATAGTAGCGTGAGTTGTGATTGAAGAGGATGAGCTATCCATCTTAAGCGAAGAGAGAAATGAAAAATTTGAGAGGATCCGTTGATTTACAAGATCGCTCTGATACCATGTAGAGAGATGTGAATGTTGTGTTGTATTGATAAGAGAAAGGAGTACAATATATATACAAGAGAGAGGAGATCACGTAGGATCTAGAGCTCATCTACAGAGTATATACTCTAACAATATACAAGATCCTCCTATATACAAGGAACTAGAATGCTCCTATACTTATCTCCTATATGCTCTTCCCGAGAACATGTGCAATTATTACTCCGATTTGATTCAAGCGTTCAGGTTGATCAATGGAGACGACAACAGTATTGTTTCCATTAGAGATCTAGTGGCTGCTTAGCATTCTTAGTCCTAAACCGCCGAGTCATAAAGAGGTGACTCACCTCGGAGAGGTTGGCGCCCACAGTTTTATCAGTCTCTAAGAGCTTGCTAGCTGTGTAGCTGGGAACTCTTCCGTTGAAGGATCGATAAAGTGATAAATATATATAATTGGTGAGGGAGAGCCATAAAGTAGAGTCGACGTACCTGAAAGTTCAGTGTTCTTGTTAGCCAACAACATCAACTGGTCGTCATTGTGAAACCTGAATACTTCCATTGGTATGATGTTTATGCTCTGTGCCATCTATTGGTATTTTGTCTGGTCTTCGAAACGAATTTACATGGGGCATCAGCAAATCGATTGGGTTGCTCTTGCTTGCATCAAAGGAAGAAATGGATGTCTATCGGTTCTCTCACAGCTTTTGTATATGTACTCCAAGAGATAGCAGTTATAAAATATTTGTTTTTTTTAATAGGCCCCGGTCATTATGAAATTAAAAGGTGGTTACAAAATACATATTTAGATTCAGTTACAAAATATATGGTTTATTTTTGTGGAAAATAATTGTTGGACTAAACTAATATCAACATTCTAATTTAATAGTATTGATATATATACAATATTAACATGCAATTGTATACTCTAGTTTTTAGAGTTTGGTGTCTGGTTTTTGGATTTTAGTTTTTAGATTTTAGTTTTAAAATTTTGGTTTTTTGATTTTCCAGTAGATTTTAGTTTCTTTGATTTTCCAGTAGATTTTAGTTTTTTTGAAAAAAATGAATTGTTGTTTTAGATTTTGGTTTTTGGTTTTAAAATTAATAAAATGAAAAATATGATAAATGGTAAAATGTTTATTCTGAAAAATTTATAGTTTACTATTATCAAAACATAAATAAGCTTATTTAATAAAATTAATTAAAACAAACACTGCAAATAAAAGTTAAAATAATGATATTTTGATTTTTAGTTTTTTTGTTTTTTTTTTGAAAAACAAGAATGATACTTTTAGCTTTAGATTTTTTAAATAAATTTATCAAGATATTTAATAAAATTTGTTTGTTTTTTTTATGTAGTATAAGTTTTTAGAAAAAGCATGAGAAGTATTTTTTAGTTATAACTAAATTTTATTTGTTATTTCCTCTAACCGAAATATTACTTTAACGCTAATAGTTTGATATCTAGAGAATATTATATTCGTGAGTTTGTTTTATAAGACTGTTAGATGTGGTTTTATTTATACTAGATCCTTTGTCCGCGCTACGCGCGGATAATATATTTAAATTTGTTACATTTGTCATTTTTATTTCTATGTGAATTTTTGTATATTAAACTATATTATAACTAATATTCAAAAAAAAAGTTATATTTTTAGTTTGAAGTAAGTATCTATTATATGTAACAAAATTAAGTAATAAAATATGAAGAATCAAGTACGAGATTTTAGAGTTATGTTAAAAAATATAATTATGTATAGAACGTAAATTATCTTAGTTTAAAAGATTGGAATCTCATCTCGAATAAACTAACGAAAAGAAAAAGTACTCCAATAACCTACTTAAAATATAAAACCCTTTTTTCAAAAAAAAAAAGCGTACTTAATAATATTTTCTTACGTGTAATAGTTGAAAACTGACAATTAAATATCAATGTAGAATATTATTTTAATATATCTAATGGTAAAATATTAATT
>NC_027751.1:23109824-23110222 GCF_000695525.1 Brassica oleracea var. oleracea | reverse complement strand
GATGGCCTCTTCCTCTGATCTTCACAAAGACAGTTAATGGAAAACTCCACTGTGGTCCTCAGTGACTCATACGCATACATTCCCCTCACGCTTGGATCTGCTAAGCTACGCAACACCGATGGTTCCTCTCTCAAACCATTCTCCAGCTGAAGCTTCAAGCTTCCCAACTCTGAGGATGCAGCCGCCATTACTTTGCCCGTGATGATCTGAAGTAGGATCACTCCAAACTGGTACACATCTTCCTTCTCCCCATCTTCATCGCTAGTGCTTTCTGCTCCAAATTATTTCTTTGTTTATGAAATTGACCTGAAATTATATTTGAGAAGATATACAATGAGTTACGAAACAATTAAAAAAAAAAAAAGAAGAAGAAACAATCAGCGTATGCATTTCCCAAC
>NC_027751.1:23100989-23109724 GCF_000695525.1 Brassica oleracea var. oleracea | reverse complement strand
TACCAAAACAAAAAAACGTTATTACCAAAACCAAGACGGCCAGGGCATAAACCCTTGGAGGGATGTTCCACACAACATCCTATATCGATGGCCTCTTCCTCTGATCTTCACAAAGACAGTTAATGGAAAACTCCACTGTGGTCCTCAGTGACTCATACGCATACATTCCCCTCACGCTTGGATCTGCTAAGCTACGCAACACCGATGGTTCCTCTCTCAAACCATTCTCCAGCTGAAGCTTCAAGCTTCCCAACTCTGAGGATGCAGCCGCCATTACTTTGCCCGTGATGATCTGAAGTAGGATCACTCCAAACTGGTACACATCTTCCTTCTCCCCATCGTCATCGCTAGTGCTTTCTGCTCCAAATTATTTCTTTGTTTATGAAATCGACCTGAAATTATATTTGAGAAGATATACAATGAGTTAAGAAACAAAAAAAAAAAAAAAAGAAGAAGAAACAATCAGCGTATGCATTTCCCAACTAAAAGCCACAAGCATTAACATTATGTAAATACCTCTAAATTATCTCATTCTCCTGGAAATATTTCTTCCCCTAGCCTCCAACTCAAACTTGATCTCCTGCATACAAAAATTTAAAGCCAAGTTCTCAACTCTACTGAAACCCACAAACCAATATAGTGTTTTTAGATTCTAACCAATGAAGGAGGTACCTACACATCAGGATGCATGACCTTCTCCATCTTTGCTTCTAGATCCGTAGAAGCTGGCGAGAGTGTATAGAGAGCCTTGCCTCATATGCAGGAGGACCCGGTGTGACATCTTGGAAGAACATGACCTTTTCATCATAATCGGAGTTCATCGGGGATTTTCCATTCGGTTTCATCGCGAATCGAGGTCAAAAAAGTTTTAGGGTTTGGTTTGCACTCAGGAAAGAAAATCAGTATATAAAGCAGCAGGGAAAGGGTAAACTGAATCAAAATCATAAAAAAATGATGGAGTTGTAGTGTAGTATTGATTGTGGGGGTTCTGGATCGGGATCGGAGAAGTGAAACGATGGTGAAGGAAGGTGAAGACGAAGAGCGAGAAGGGAGAGCCTCGTGATATCCATCGTGCGTTGAAGTTTTTTTTATTATTCGAACTGGGTAGCGAAGCCCAACACGAACCGGTGAAGCCCATTAAACAAAGCGGAGCCCGTACGAAAGCAAGAGATCTGCTACCCGGTTATTTTGCCAGCGTGTATTATTAGAATGTTTTGATTGGTCTAATATATTATCCTACGTGGACAGGGTAGAAACACTCCATATTCACCTTTTAGTATATGATGATGATGATGATGATGATGATGATGATGATGATTCTATTACACCTACTCTATAATTGATAATTTTAAGAAATTATAATTTTATCACACTGAATAGCTTTATAATTAATACTAGAGACTGACCCGCACCCCTGCGCGGGTATTGGTTTTTACATTTTTATATATTGATATTTGTTTTCATAATTATTGTCATATATTTTAGATGACTCGTTATATAACTAATTGTATTTAAAAAACCTGGAACTAATCGGGTAATATTATTATTTTTGGTACAAATATCCGAACCCATTTCATATACATTTATTATTTAGATATTTTTAGGTTTCTATACATCATAATCGAACTCATCCAGACCCAAGAAAACCCAACTCACAACCCAAACATAAATTTATATTATTCAAGCGGGTCTAATTTCAAAAAAGAAAAGAAAAATGATACCCGAAAATAACTAATAAAAATGACTTTTTATATGTGTTTGGCTAAATTAAGTGAAATAGAAAGAGCTTTTTTATTTGGTAAAATATTTATATGGAGTGAAAAATTAAGTGACAATAAATGTAATACATTTTTATTATTTTGATTTAAGCTATTATTTTATTCACAAAATATGTATTTGAATTATGTTTTTGGCTACGTTTTCACCGATTGAAACTAAAATTAAAAAAAAAACAAATTAGTAAAAAAAAACTAAATCGAACGTTTAACCATATGCAAAACCTAGTTATTTTACAATTTTGATTTTATAACTCGCACAAAGTTAATGTTGATTAACTAATAAATCAAAATTTGTACTATTATTATTATTATGATAATATTAATAATTTTGTGATGTATTGTTAAGGTAATATAATTAATGAAATTGTTAAATTGAGTAAAATATAGAAAGATAATTAGTGTAATTATATTAATGAAATTACTAAAAGGTCACTATACCTTTTTATACTGTTATCCATGTTTCCAAACAATTATATTTTATACTTCAGTTTTAATAATATAGGTAGAAAGAGTTTTTTATTTAGTAAAATAATTATATGGAGTGAAAAATTAGGTGACAATAAATGTAATACATTTTTATCATTTTGATTTAAGTTATTATGTTATTCACAAAACATGTCTTTGAATAATTTTCCACCGATTGAAACTAAAATAAATAAAAAATTTAGTAAAAAAAAAACTAAACCGAACGTTTAACCATATGTAAAACTCAGTTATATTACATTTTTGATTTTATAAGTGGTACAAAGTTAATGTTGATTAACTAATAAATCAGAATATGTACTATTATTATTATGGTAATATAAATAATTTTGTGATTTATTGTTAAGGTAATATAATTAATGAAATTGTTAAACTAAGTGAAATATGGAAAGACAATTAATATAATTATATTAATGAAATTATTAAAGGTTACTATACTTTTTCTTTATACTGCTATTTATGTTTCCAAATGGTTCTCATTTATACTGTTATTCATGTTTCCAAACAATACCAAAATGTACTTCAATTTTAATAATATAGATGTATTGTTGTTAATAACTAAAATCCTTGGTCCCTCACCAGTAAAAGGATTCACCGGTAAAAGGATAAGAGCATGATTATTGGAGGGTTCTTAAGACAGGGTTTTAAGCGGAATATAAGAATCCGTCTCTTAATTTTTAATTAAAAAAATTAAGAACCGGCTCTTAAAACTCTTATTTAAGAGCATGTTCTTAGCTTTTTTAGTTAAAAGTTAAAAGACGAGTTCTTATATTCTGCTAAAAACTTCACCCTAAGAGCCCCCAATAATCATGCTCTAAGGACATAACCAGATAAAAGGTGTATGAAATGTTATCAATTTAATAACGTTAAAATCAAAGCTATTTACTTAATTTTGACTCCCAACTTGGTTAGATGGCAAATTCACCCTTATTTTAATCAAACCCTACGAAGACAGAGAGAGCCACGACACACCTTCACGGCTTCGCTAACGCACGTCTTCATCATCATTTAAGTCTTCTTGATACTGGAACATAGTGAACCTACACTTTGAACACTATGTTTGATTGATGAAAGCCATCACTGAAGAACCTGGTTGTGAAAAGACTCGTTTGGTAATACAGTCTGAAAGTGTTAAAAATGCTGGTAAGAGTTTTGCTTGTTCTTGATCTGGGAATGTGTATAGAAAATGGTAAAAGTAACGGGATTATTATTCGTATTAACCAAGCCTTTTTTGGTATAGGACAGACATACCTCATGAAAAACTAAAGCAGCTTAAGAAATTAAGTGAAATTGAAGTAGTTCCTCATTCATTAGGATTGTTCGTAAAATGCGTTTGTATTTTGGAGTTATCAGGACGTTTAGAATAGCTGTTTCTTCTGTAAAGCTGCCGTTTATGTTCTGTCCTAAAGAATCTTTACCGAGCTCTTTAATCTAAAGCTTAATTTGGTCACCATTTCCTTGTTATTGTTGGTTTAATTTTTTTTTCTGTTTTTGCTTTTCAATGAACTTTGATACCTTTATTGTTCTGGTTATTACTCAGGATGTTCAGAATCCAACTCATAGGCTACTGATTAATACTCTTTAACCGTTTCTTGGTTCTATTAACCTTAATACTTGTTTAATTAAGTCCAGATATAAAACTTTCTGATGTTGGTCTTTCCTCGCAGATCACATTTTCTGAAACTATAGTTAAGTATTAAATTTCTTCTTGCATGATAAAACAAAGGAAGCAGAGAGTCAAGGAGGTAGAGTTATTTTGACTTAAACTCAGTTAATAGTGCCTTTGGAATCATCTTTGAGTTGTTAATTGTATGCAGATAATGAGGTGGGGAAAGACTGCAAGACTATAGAAGGAAACGCAAAGAAGAGTTTGAAACAAACGTTGCAAAGCCTGGGAACATATCGACCATGTTATTATGAATCTCCCAGCTAATTCTGCCTTGCAGTTTCTCGGTATGTTACCAATGATTCTGCTTCTTTTGTTCGAACTATAGTCTTCTGTATACTAAATAGCGATCTTGAATCAATGCACAAACTATTACATGTTGCCGATGCTGTTTGCGTTCTGTGGTAGAGTCTAGATGCATGATGCATTAAGGCAAGTTAATTAGGAGTAGGATCACTATAAACAGGAGATGCATTATGCATTAAGGCTTTTTGAGTATAAATTGATTTTTTTTTTTTTTGGGTGTGATTTGTTCTTATCATATTGCTAATGCATATTGGCTCTGTAATTTTGTTGCTTGCAGATTTTTTCAGTAATGTAATTCAACGGAAGTATTGGAAAGGACCTCTGCCTTTAATTCATTGCTACTGTTTCATTCGTGCAAGTGAAACCACAGAGACTATTATAGCAGTAAGAATCAACCATTGACTCTCATTGTGATTTCTTCATGATATCATCTTCCTTTCAAAGATCTGGAATCTAAAGTAGAGCTTTTGTAATAGAAGACCCGGTCTTCCACAAGGTCAGTGATGTTGCTCCAAACAAGGTAATATCTCTACCATTGTCCTGTTTTATTTTTCTTCATGAATGAATTTTATAGAATACTTTGTATATCATGTGTAGCTCCTGAGCTAGAACTTTTTGCAACGTTACAGGCTATGTTTTGCCTAAGATTTAGACTGTCTGAAGCATGTTTTATGGGACTAAAAATGACATTTTATGGAAGAGAGAAGATTCAAAACCATCCGTTGTAATTCTTAGAGGAATGAATGTGATGAGTCTTTGTGTAAAACAGTCTTTGTATATCTTACAGAGATGTTAGCAGTTTGAATCCATTCTCTGTAAATGATGGAATGCTTAAGCAAGATTCAGGTTTAGTTTTCATACACAATACCTTCACACTAATCAGTATTGTTTGTTAATTCCACGGAGCATGAGCCCCATTGGCTACATAATAAAGTTGACCAAAAGCTTGAAATGTGCTTGATATTATTAACAAAAGAACAATAATTACTATGAAAAAGCTTGGATGCATATTCATCAAGACAGCTTTTGTAACTTTAGTTCTGGTAGTAAATAATAATACTGTCTGGAAACTGGTCGTCCTCCTCTGGTAATTCTTGTGTTACGTTCTAGAAAGTTAATGCATCCATAGCCGTTGACGATCTAGAAAGTTGCATATAAGAGGAAGGACACTATCAAATGAGCTTCTAGCGACGTATATGGCTAAAGAAACCTAAAATCTAGATATCTAAGAGCATCATTAACATACTATCATTCTTTTTTTCCATTATGCGAAAAGTAAAACTCATATTCATTTTTTTTGTGTGGATTACTTACATTTATAATATTTCAATTTTAAGTGAATATACATCTATTCAAAATTTAGAGTAACAACAATATCATGTCACATAAAATTATAACATACAAAAACTTTGTTAAAGTTCTAAATGAAACAATTCATTCTCTAAATATTGGAAACATCCGTAAATTCTATAATGTATACTTACATAAAGAAATGAGACAATACTTAAAATATAAAATAAAATAAACCAAGTGAAAAACAATACATTAAAGAAACAAATTTGTAAAATAAATTATAGTATATAATCCGCGCTACAATGTCCTAGTACTTATAAAAGGGCTAAAAGAGACGCTAATAGAAATTTTCATGATGTCAATGTGACTTTGATAACTACTGCATTCCCAAAAAGTTTGACTCCTTCGAATATAATCCATGCTCTGAGAAGACTTTGAAAATATTTTAAAATTCAAATAATATATAATAGGGTTTGGGGACAAACTTAAGCGATTTTCGGAGAAATAACTATTTACTATGAAACAATAGGTTTAGAGCTGAATGTTTCTGTGTTTTATTAATCATAACATGGGTTCCTTTATATAAAGATTACAAGTCATAGAAAAGAAAAGTATCCAAAAACCTAAACCAACAAGGATTAGGAAAACTACTAATACATAATAATGAAAAGATAACAATTACAAGGAAAAGAAAATATAGTTTTATTTTCTCCAAAGCATAAGCCACCTCTCTCTCTCTCTCTCCTAAGGTCATGGCTGCCTCTCTCTCTCTCTAGGGTTGGGCCGTCTCTCTCTAAGTGTATGGACTGGGCCGGTTATGGACCGGGCCGGTTATGGACCGGGCCGGTTATGGACATCCATCAATTGATTTATAACACTCCCCCTTGTATGCCATAACCATTCAGGGATTGTAATGCGCTTAATGTTGCCTCATTAAAACATTATCAGGAAAACCCAGTGGGACAAAACCATGATGAAGGAAAAAGAGTACAACACGTACTGCTCCCCAGATGTGAACCTCAGGGTAGGTTCTTTAGCCTACGCATCTGATGCGTGATCTTTCCTGGACGTGCAGGAAGGGAGTAATCAAATGGGCCAAGTTTATTACTGAACCGTAATTGGACCATTTTGATCTTTCTGGTCTTTTCTCATGTCTTCTGACATCGTGTGTACATGGTCAAGAAGTGAACCTTTGCTGTCGACCACTCTATACTTTGGTCAGACATGTAGGACTATGGTCCTCGACCAAAAAACATCCTCACGGATACTCTCTTTGGCTATTAGCCACCTATGACGATGTTAAAATGTTGATTGATAGGTAACAGACTGTATGAGTTTTCTCTATACTACCATCGACTATGCACTAATCTGATCGATCCATGTTGAGTCATAGACTTCTCTTATACATGTTCATAACTTGTCTCATGAGTGTCCAAGATCATGACTTGATCAATGATCATTGTTGTAATGAATTTTACAATCTTATCTAACTATGGCACTGTGGCCAAATACACTCATGAATCTCACATGTGGTCATCGATCTCTATTGCCTTAGGCAATGCCATATTCGTTTTTCATTGCAGTCCTATCTTTATATTGATGTCGTCTCATGACCTATGTTGTTGTGGATCATATCACACAATGAATATATATTAGGTCATGGACTTCGATCACACATACTTATGGACTGCAACCTATTGGTATCTGATCGAGAAAGATAGATTAAATGTCTCCTCTCAGCCTCACAGCAGCAGCAGACTGTTCTGCTATGTCGGATCCTTATCTAAGGGATCTGATGTTGGATTGGTCTATCCGGAGAACATGCTATCCGAGGTAGCAAGCTGAGGCAATCCGAATTACCTTTCTTTGGGCTGATCTTTCTTTTCCACTAGCCCGTACTACAATCTAGTCGGTCCATGCTAGTGTCACAGATCTGTATAAACCTTTTAACCTCTCTTTAGGTTGGTTTAGTATAAACACAAGGAATTCAAATTTCTTTATTAGTTTACATATGGACTGAATTTGATTGTTCTTATAGAACTCCTTTGTTTCAGTCCATGAACAGCTTAGGAACAATAATGGACTTTATCCAGTGATCCATATGCTTCTTACTACATCAATATCTAATTTTTTTCTTATGACCAGACCTTTATCAATTTCGAATTTGTGTAGCAGCATCCACCACATAGGAGTTTATCTCCTTATAATCTGTTCCATGGTCTCTGTGAGTATCCTTGTGTAACAAGCTATGATCGAATGCTGTTATTAGGAAACATGAACATCTTTAGACCTCGTGATCATGTAACATATCTCACGGTTTATTTTCCCTCACAAGACCCATCTATTTCACTGGTTTATATCAGATGGCGTTTCTGTATATATGTATGTGGCCAATACGCCTATCTTTCTCTATAGATACTTTAAACCCCACGTTTATCTTTTCAATCTAATCTTTATTTTTTATGAGTACTCTTTCCTGGGTTCTGATCCTCGTTTATATCTTTATGTTCAAGTGCTACTCTCTTATGTACAAATATATCTTTATGTGTCGACACTTATATATGGTTCCATTGTGTTCCAGACATGATCTAATCGATTTGAGATTTCATTATCCAGGACCTTTGTTACCTAGTAGCTTGGCGTCCCAAACTACATGGTTTGGTACCTTAGATGTTTAGCTGCGCAGCCTTTTCTCAATGTCTGGTCTGGTTTCCTTATGACCTCGGATTTGTATTCTATGCACCATTTTGTTTCCGAGGTTCCTTATCTTATGGAACACTTTGGTCTATCTTGTATAGACTCTGTAGCAACTTGACTGTGTCTCATTCTAGGACATCAGATTTCGTTTGGTGCTAAGCTGGTTATGACTTAGTCATTCTTTTCTTTTCTTTTTCATGTCTGGCATCTCGATTAGCTAGATATGCATAATCTTTTCTTTCTTTGGACGTCTATAAGTCTAATCCGAGGATCTTTGCCAAGACAATGATGGTTGATACCATTATGTTTCTTATCATTCTTTACTCTTTACCAGCTTATAGCTTTCTCCTTTTAATGTTGGATAGTCGGATTCATTGATCATACAGTCCGTGTACCTGGCCACTTTCTGATCACCCATATTTGGCTCAAGGTCTCTTAGAAGTCGTGGGAGAAAGTCATAATTTTATCCAAAATATATTCCCAATCCTCTTCTGAGGTTCCATCTTAGACGG
>NC_027751.1:23100071-23100893 GCF_000695525.1 Brassica oleracea var. oleracea | reverse complement strand
TATATGGCCTGATATATTTTCACTTTATATACATGCAAATCCATGATGTCCGTAAGCTTTAGGATGGATGTCCGATCCTTATAGGTAATGGACTGCACGGCCAAGCTGTTTATATCATGGTCATAGACCATGGTTCATGAATTTGTAGTAATGATCATGTATCACGGGTTTATCCTCTCTCCCCCTCATGAACATACGATAATTTCGTGATGCTTAGGACAATAAAGCCTAATGAGTTTCCCTTTGTGTACATGTTTCACAACGTGAGATCTTATGGGATTACTCTTTGTGCCTTCTCAATATCATTCTTTGCATCAAGTTTAGACTAGGATGGCTAATCCGGTCTTGCCATAGAGTGTATAATTTTTGTGGGATATATCAGTATGATCACCACGGCTCTTGCCTCTTATCATACTGATCTGTAGCATAGTTTTGATCAGTAGATTACATAGGTATAGTCTTGACCACTTTCTTAAAAGGGTCTTAGGTGTTTTCTTTCTTTCTTAAATCTGAAGGAACTTGTTTCCTTTTGCCCATTCTTTCTATTTAAAAACCATATTAACTCAATGGGTCATACATTCTGGGGTGTATATAATGCCCTTTAGGCAATGCCTTAGCCATAGATTTCTTACTAGGATACTATACCGTACCATATCAATCATTCACATTATCAAGTAAGATCAGGCAAGATATAATAGTAATGAACTCAAATCAATTCTATTATTATATATAAAATCGTGAATGACAATTAGGTTTAAAGCAAAACACAAATCAAAGACTTAAAACGCAATTAGCATGTCGAGATCTTTCTTTAGTCAATAG
>NC_027751.1:23098922-23099826 GCF_000695525.1 Brassica oleracea var. oleracea | reverse complement strand
GGTTCATGAGATATGCAAGCAAGGTCACACGACCATTCAGATATGGTGTCTCTCTAGGCCACACGACCAAGCTATGATGCATTAAGCCACACGGCTTTCAATCACATGATGCAAACAATGTGATCTATCAAGGGCACAAGGCCGCGAGTATGAACAATGCATCGGAATGGTTAGGCCACACGGCCGTTCGGTATGGTTCATAGCAAAATCACACGGCCACAACAAAATATAATGCAAACAAGGATAATCAATTTAGATGCATTCAATCTTATCATTCAGTTGCATATCAATTAGGGTTAATGCATATAGTTTTACATGTAATTGCAATCCTAAAGCGGTTGGTTTCTATCAGTTCATGATTCAATCAAAACAAACAAACAAACCAATCGGCCAAGTAATAGAACAAGCCACACGACTATTTAGTTCAATTCAACATCATCCCTAGAATTAGATCTAAGTTCAATTGCAATCAATCAGTAGTGATCAGGTTTGGATATGGATGCAACAAGGCCACACGGCCACGGGTGATGATCTAGAACAATTTAACCTAGAATGTATTAAGGCCACACGGCCACAATCTATTTCAAAGTGATAGAAACTAGATCATTAGGGTTTTAACCAAATCAAGCAATTCAGATTCAGGTTTAACCAATCCTAATCAATATTTTCTAGGTGATCAAACAAATAATTAAGTTTCAAATCAAAATTAAAACCGATTTCCAATTTAGGGTTTTAGGGATTTCGAAACTTTAATCTTTGATCAAAGGGTTTTGATTTGAGATTCAAGACCTTTAAGGTTATGATTTTAATTGATCAATGGATCAATCTCGATTTAGGGTTTAGGAGATCAAACTTATTCGAGCTCCGATTTACTCTTTTAGGGTTTGATCTATTATCCTAGGGT
>NC_027751.1:23095204-23098780 GCF_000695525.1 Brassica oleracea var. oleracea | reverse complement strand
AGCTGGAACGAGTTGGAGTTGAAGTCGCGCGAGCTGATCGCTGCCGGATCGTGAGCTGGCTGATCGGGGAACGTGAGCTGTAGCTGTCCGGGATGCACGCTGAGAATGGATGGAGCTGAGGCTGTGTTCGTCTAGTATCAGAAACACCTTAGGGCTGAGGCTGATCGGATGAACACGACCTGGAACGCTTGCAAGAACAGATTAGGGTTCGTCGGGTTAGGGTTCAAGGTCGCCAGCTAGGTTTTAGGTTTAGGATTTTTTCGATTGGGTTTTTAGGCCCAGGGTGTTTAGGGACTATCGTGCTGATAACGTGTTATGAAAAATAGGTTTAGAGCTGAATGTTTCTGTGTTTTATTAATCATAACATGGGTTCCTTTATATAAGGATTACAAGTCATAGAAAAGGAAAGTATCCAAAAACCTAAACCAACAAGGATTAGGAAAACGACTAATACATAATAATGGAAAGATAACAATTACAAAGAAAAAGAAATAGAGTATTCTTTCCTCCAAAGCATAAACCGTCTCTCTCTCTCTCTCTCTCCTAAGGTCATGGCCGCCTCTCTCTCTCACTCTAGGGTTGGGTCGGGTCGTCTCTCTCTCTCTAAGTGTATGGACCGGTTGTGGACCGGGCCAGTTATGAACCGGGCCGGTTATGGACATCCATCAATTGATTTATAACACTATTAGTGTTTTGAAAATATGCTTTAATTGAGATCGTTTATTTACTGGATGTTGATCACAGAACATACTGTGGAACCCATAATCGTCAGTCGAGTGTGATCAGCATGAGAGGATAAGGTTCTTTGTGCTCTTGTTCTCTTCGCAAGGGTATATGCACAAAAAAATTGACTATCTTATCTTATTATATAAACTTTGATTCTTTAAAGTTGCTAATTAACGTGATCGTGACATATATCAATTATATATTTTAAGATTGTGACATGTGTTAATCTATCTCATAACTAAAAATATATATATTAAGATATTAATAAAAGTGAATTTTATTAAAAAGTAATAGAAAATACCCTAGGATAGCACTAAAAAATTTTATGTCACTAATATAGACTCTAAGGATCAAAATGACCAAAATGTTTCATTAAAGAGGTAATGACACACTTATACCCCTAGGGTTAACTAATCCAAACTTTAAAGTTTTTTAAAACTATAAGAAAAGTTTTTTTTTATTTTTTATATACCTAGGGTATTAGGGTCTTTTTATCTATTAAATAAAACATTTTGGTCATTTTCCTCCTTGTGGTTTATTTTTTTGATCAAAACTTGAAACGGGTCTATTTAGGAGAATTACCCAAAAGTAATTATAAATATTATTTAATAGTGATTTTTCTTTTTTAAAATCCTAATCAAAAGATAATTGCAAAAGATTATTTGATAATAATTTTTTCTTCTAATATTGTGACATGTGTTTAAATATATAATGATTAAAAATATATATAATAAGATAAAAAAAACGAATTTAAAAAACAAAAACTACTTTCAAAAATTATTTACTAGTAAAAACAATTATTAAAAATATTTAGTAGTAATTGTTTTTGAAATTTTCCATTTTCAAAATCTTAAAAAATAGATTTGAAAACAATTTATTTTATATAATAACCTTTCCTAAAATTTTAATGAAAATATAATTATAAAAGATTATGTTGAGCTTGGTTTTTCAAAATTGCTAATTAATATGAATGTGACACATGTCCATTACATATTTAAAAATATTATATGTGTTAAACTATCTCATAATTAAAAATATATAAACTAAAATAATAAAAATGATTTTTTAAAAAAATTAATTATAAATTTTATTTAATAATCTTATTATTATTATTTTATATAAAAATTTTGGTTTTTCAAAGTTGCTAATTAACATGATTGTGATAATGACAGTTATATATTTGAAAATGTGATATGTGTTAAACTATCTCATAATCAAAAATAATTATACTAAAATAATAAAAAATATTTTTCTTTAAAATTAATTACAAATATTATATAATAGTCTTATTATTATTATTATTACTGTTTATTATAATTATTATTTTAAAAGATACTAAAGATAGATAATTATAAAAGATAAATATTAACTTTAAAGACACAAATGTTAGACAAATACGAATTGTAAAATTCTACAAGTACAATAAATTATTTAATAAAAACATGAAGAAAAACTAACTTTTAAATAAATAATAATATTTTTTAAAAAACATAATTAAAAGAAAATTGTAAAAGTACTCTTATTATTTTCTTATGAGTAACTAACTTTCCTTTTTTAATATATAATTTTATGTTAAAAAATTATGACAAAAAATATCTACAAATATTTCACTTCTATATTTAGGTTTAAGCTTCCACATATTATTTTTACAAAACACAATAGTATTTACATGAAAAGTATTACCTAGGTATTTTCTTTTAATTTCTTGATATAATTCAACTTTTTATTATCCTTATTACATCTTATGTTGCTAACATAATTTTTAATTTTGATGTTGTTGTCGTATATCTGTGAATATGATGAATATTTGTTTGTATGTATAAGACAAAATATATAAATAGTAAAAATAATTTTTTATATTAAAAATAAAATGGGTGTATAAAAATATAAAAGAAAAACTAATTATAAATAATTAATTTCTTTGTAAAAGTCTAAATAAAATAAAAATATAAAAATAATCTTACTTTTTCTTATAATTAAATAATTTTACTTTTTAATAACATTGTGTTCAAAAAATATAAACAAAAATTAACTTATAATATTTCACATGATATGATTTTGACATGTATCAATTAAAAAATAAGATTGTGAAAGTGTCAACAAAAACTGTTATTATGTGAAAATAACTTCTTCTTTTTCTAAAATCCTAAATAAAAGAGATTTCTAAAAAATTATCTTTTCTAATTTTAACCAATTAAGATGTTTTTCCTTTAGAAAAAATTCTGACCACAGAGAATTGTAAAATTTTATTTTATACTAATTTTCACTTAAAAAAATTAATGATAAACTTGATAGTAAAAATTATTTAATTAACAAGAAAATTTGTAACACTATTAGTGATATTGATATGAATTGTAAGAATAGTAATTTTAATTTTTTTATTAATAACTAAACATAATTATTTGATGGGGTTTTTACCAAAACTAACCCACAACTTGATTTTAACCCCAAACCTATACCCAAACTTGAATCAAATGCAGAACTAACCTAAAAGCCTAGTGAAATTACAGCTCAGCCTCTTGTGAACAAACAAAAAAAAAGAAGCCATTTTTACGAATATAGCCCCAGTAAGTCGTCTGCGATGTTGGAAGTCGTCTGGACGACTGAAGTTTAAGTCGTCTGGTACCAGTTTATTTTAAAAAAAATTTATAAATCTTGTAAAAAAATATTTTGATGCGTGAAAAATAAAAATCAAGTAATTATAAACAGTTTTAAGTGATATAAATTAAGATATGATAAAATTGATTTGTTTTGAAGATAGATGAGTGGAAGTATTGAATCATGATATTCTTTGGTTTAGGAGTTTGGCAAACATATGTTGTAGTATTGTATGTATTGTTAGGGTTAGAT
>NC_027751.1:23086965-23089995 GCF_000695525.1 Brassica oleracea var. oleracea | reverse complement strand
ACACAGAATCACAAACGAAAGTAACCCACCCAGAATCGTTAGCTTCTATGACTCTATGAACCATAAAAAATTTAGAATCAAAATCTTGGGTTTTTTTAGCTCATTGTGGAGAGAAAGTGAGAGATATGTTGTGTTTAGTTCACAAGAATGGAAAAAGAAGAAGGGTAAATCGATTTTGGGAGCATTAAGAGCTTCAAATTGGTTGTTCATGGTGGTTGTGGTATTGATGACAATGGCAATCTTGTAATTACTTGAAGATGATGAGGGTGAGAGAGTAAAAATGTCATTTTCGAAAAAAAAAAGAAAAAAAAAATTGATGGCATTTTCGTAAATTATATGAACTTGTGGGGTGAATAGGGCAAAACCAATTTTCAAAAAAAAAGGAGGTTAGTTTTGTGTTTGACTTTAAGTTATAGGTCAATTCTGCAAAAAGCCCTTATTTGATATCAATGTTTTCCTGAAATTCTTCAGAGAAGATAATTGTAATAGGTTATATATGACAGTAATTTTTCTTTTCTAAAATATTACGCAAAATTATAAAAGAGTATTCAATATTATTTTTTTAATTGTAAATAAAAAGGAAATCTATAAAATAGAATGTTTTCCTTTTTAAAAAAAAAATCCTAACAAAATAAAATTTTAAAGAATTATTTGATAAAACAATAAATTAATACATAAGAACATGTATAATGTTGTCATTGACTCGATTGGTGTATTTGATTTTTATTTTTTATTTACTTTTCATTCAATTTCTTATTTCGGGTTGTGTTCAGTTTAAACGTTTAGGTATAGTATTTTCTCTAAGCCTAAGTACAAAGCTTATAACAATTCATCTATGCACCATGGTTATAAAATACAAATATTAATTGAACTTATATGTAAAAACGGGTTTTAATTATAAAATAAATCTCAAACAACATATGCAAAAAAAAACAATCATAAAACTATAATAAAATGATTTATTATTTACAGCGAGAAGTGCTGACATCAATGTGTTTGCTAAAAACTTAATCATAAGGAAGAGAGAGAGATTATGTATGTATGTACCTGCAGATGGAACTGGTGCGAGCATCCATACAGACGATAGCTCTGTGGAGACGAAGCCCAGTGGATTTGCTCCAAACGATGGTGTCTCACTTTGATCGGTAAGCCCAATGGCCTTCAAGCCACCGTCCACGTTGTGTCCATCGGCTGTGGCTTTGTCAAGAGGGTGGGGCATAACTACCAAGTTACAGAGTTAGGATCGACGCTTAAAGTCTGTGAATTACATCGTGGAGGTGGCAAGCGAAAGAGGAAGACGACGACGAACAGACGAACCCTAATACCTAATACCAGATAGGTCTCTTAACGGGCTCAAGGTTTGGGCCAAACCTATCTATCGTACGAAAAGCCCAGTTCTCATACGCTTTAATTAGAGAGCCGCGAACGGAAAAAATTGCAAAAGCTTTGGTATTGCGACACGTGTTGCGAAATGCCTCACCCTATATGGTGACGTGACAGCAGGAGAAGAGAGAAAATCCCCTTTATTGTATTTACAAACCGATTGCTAAAGGCAAAAACATCAAAAGTGAATGGATAATACGTAAATAAACGTTAGAAATGTGTATGTTTTCGACCATAACGAGTATTTTCTTTTCTGCTATCTGAAAAATTAATTGAGATCAGATTCTATGACATTAATGAAAGATGTCTAACTTCAATCAATGTGCAAAAATTATCGTCATGCGTCCTGAGCTCTAAAGACTAAGTCACCGATTGAAAATAATCACATTGTTGTAATTAGAGAGTTTAGATACTGATTATTTTTGTATAATTATTAATAATCAATGGGGGTTCCTTTATATAAAGATTACAAGATAAAGATAAATGGAAAGAGTACATATCCTAATCCATCTAGATTTAGGAAAACTAATAAAACATAAACTTATAAGGAAAAGGAAATAGAGTTTCTTTTTCTCCTAGTCTTGTGTGTGTGGCCGCCTGTCTCTCTCTCTCTAAAGTCGGCTCTCTCTTTCTCTCTTCTTTCTTGGGTTTCGGCCATCTCTCTATCTTCTATGTATTGGGTCGGGCCTGGTTATGGACATTCACATTGGATTTATAACACTCCCCTTTGGATGCCATAACCATACATGATTTGTAGTACGCTTCATGTTGCCTCATTAAAACCTTATCAGGAAAACCCAGTTGTACAAAACCATGATGAAGGAAAAAGAGTACAACACGCACTACTCCCCCTGATGTGAACCTCACTGTAGGTTTCTACATTCTACGCATCTGATGCGTGATCTTTCATGTATATATAGGATGGGAGTAATTGGCTAGTTTCATTACTAAGCCGTAACTAGACCACTTCGACCTCTTAGGTCGTTTTTCATGTCTCTTGACATCGAGTGTCCCGGTAAAGTATGTGGTTTAAACAATATGAACCATATTGTCCTCGGAGATCACTATTTGGTCTTTGCAAATCGTGTTTGCATGTGTCCATGGTCTAGACGTGTTTGTCTACTGTCAAACTCTTTACTTTGGCGATTTATCGTTACCATTCGACCATGTTTCAATCTGGCCGATCCATGTCCGGGTCATAGACCTCGGCTATACATGTCTACTACTTGTCTCATGAGTGTTCAAGATCAATGATCATTGCTGTGAGTTTTATAATCTCTTATTAAGTTATGGCTCTTTGGCTGAACACACTCATGGATCTCATATGTGGACATTGGTCTCTTTTGCCATAGGTAATGCCGTACTCATTATTATTTTGCATTCCTATCTTAATAATGATGATGGCGTCTCATGACCTCAGTTGCTGTGGATCATATCACACGCTAAGTATACATTATTAGGTCATGAATCTTGGCTTTCACGAGCTTATGGACTACAATACTTTATATCCGACATGGAAGGATAGATTAAACATCTCCTCTTATCCTCACGACAAAGCCTTGTTGGAGTAAGTCATACAGCAGCAATAAACTATTCTGCTATGCTGGATCCTTAAGGGATCTGATGTCGGATTGCAACCTGATGGTT
>NC_027751.1:23086371-23086854 GCF_000695525.1 Brassica oleracea var. oleracea | reverse complement strand
ATGCTGGATCCTTAAGGGATCTGATGTCGGATTGCAACCTGATGGTTAATCTTTTCTACTAGCTCGTGATCAAGAAGAATACGGGCTGGACGCCTACAAATTTGTTCTGTATCAGTCTTCTAACCTCTTTTAGGTTTAGTATAAGCACAAGGAATATCGAATCTTTATAAATATATGGACTGTTATTGGATTGTCTTTTATACAACTCCAAGATCATGTCGTGATCAATTTCTTTTACATACTATATGCAGCTGCTTTTCAGTCCATGAATTAGCTTAGGAACAAAGCTGTTCTTTCATCTTATCCAGTGATCCATATGCTGTTTTACTACATCATTGTATCTATTTTCTTATGACCAAACCTTTTGTTAATTTCGAAATTTTGTAGCAGCAACCACCACATAGGAGTTCATCTCCTTATAATCTGTTCCTTTGATCTCTGTGAGTACCTTGTGTAACAAGCTATGATCTAATGCTATTATTA
>NC_027751.1:23085650-23085826 GCF_000695525.1 Brassica oleracea var. oleracea | reverse complement strand
TCTTAAATCATAATCTCTAGTCCGAGGATCTTTGCCAAGACAATGATGGTTAAAACCATTCTTATCATTCTTTTACTTTTTAATCTTTCTTTATCCAGTTTATAATCTTTCTCCTTTAATATTGAATATCCGGATTCATTTGTTTTATGCAATCCGTACCTGGCCACTATTTTGAA
>NC_027751.1:23067428-23085297 GCF_000695525.1 Brassica oleracea var. oleracea | reverse complement strand
TTTTTTTTTCTCTTTCTTTAAATCCGAAGGAACTTGTTTCCTTCTTTGCCCATTGTTTCTATTTGGAAACCATTTATAACTCAATGGGTCACATATCATTGGGTGTGTATAATGCCTTATAGGCAATGCCTTAGCCATAGTTTCTTTACTAGGCTTACTATACCCCTTTTACGATTTCTTACTTGATATTATGCCCTTTAGGCAACTCTTTATCAATAAAAACATTCATATGTTCAAGTAAGATCAGGCAAGATATAATGAAATCAAAACAAACTGTTTTATATATATAAAAGCGTGAAACATCAAATATGTTTAAAAGCAAATCACAAAATCATAGACTTAAAATAAAATTATCATGTCGAGATCTTTCTTTAGTCAATGTATAAGCCGGCCTCACAATCTATATTTTTCCACACGGCTTCCTTGGATTCCTCCTTATCATTCTTAGCCTCATTGACTTCAGGAGGTCTCATCTCACTGTTTCGTTGCTCAATGTATCTTTTCTGAAGTTTCTCAAATCTGTTAATGGTATCTTTAACTTTCTGCTTTCTTTGCTCAGTTGCCAATAGGTATGACAATAGGTCATTATAGGTTGTGAAACCTTTAGCCTTATATAATAGCAACTGATCCTTTGGATGGAATGTGGAATATGTTTTATACAATAAATCATTATCTGTTACCACTTCATCACATAGTTCAAGACTATGGGCTATTTTCAGTAGAGCAGAATTATATTCTTCCACGGATTTAAAATCCTAGAACATGAGAATCTTCCATTCATTCATGGCTTTTCGCCACAATTCCATTGAGTATCTGGATTTTAGTCTTATCCAAATGTCACAAGGATCCTCAATATTTTGATACTGATTTTTCAGTTCCTCAGTGAGATGATAGCGCATAATTGTTATGGCTGTATGCTTTTTACTTTCAATTGCATTATTGCCATCAATGATACATTTCCTGAGTCCTCTAGACTTCAGGGCAATTGAAGTGCTCATTTCCCATTCGGGATAATATCTTCCAGAGATATCTAGGTCAGCATAATCCGAAGGCTCAAATCTCGACATCTGAAATCATCAATCAATTCATGATTTAGAATTCTTGCAACTAATTTAAATAATCAGTGCATGTGATTTCATAAGTCTGTCTATGATGCTTAGGCCACACGGCTTTGCAATGTGATGCTTAGGCCACACGACCATATTAGTGTGATACAACAATCCTAGAGATTGGATCATAATGCAATCCGGGTCATATGACCATCCGGATACTAGGCCACACGGCCACTTAGATATGCACTAAGCCACACAGCTCTCAATCAAGCAAGGCCACACGGCCATATAATGCAAGCAAGATAATCAAGTTAAATGCATTCAATCATACTAAATGAGATTATCAATCTAGATGCATTTAGTTGCATATCTCTTAGGTTTTACCAATTTCAGGTTTGATTCGAGTTTTAAACAATCCTAATCAATAGTTCTAGGTGATCAATCAATCAAACAAGATTCAATAAAAATCGATTTTTCAATTTAGGGTTTTAGGGTTTCGATTTTATTAATCAAGCAATTCCAATTTCAGAGTGATCAATTCAATCTCAATTTAATCAATAGTTTTTTTTTTAATTTAGGGTTTTCGAAATTAGGGTTTCTGAAAATTGATCGTAGATCAAGGAGATTTGATTTGAGATTCAAAACTTTTAAGGCTTTTATTTTAATTGATCAATAGATCAATCTCGATTTTTTTAGGGTTTAGGGGATCGAACTTATTCGAGCTTCGATTCACTCTTTAGGGATTGATCTATTAAACCTATGGCTTTTAGTTTTAGAGATTATATTTTAGGGTTTCAATCTCTACAAAACAACCAGATTCTATTCTTTTTTCAGATTTCGAATTACCTTTATTTTGTAGGGTTGAACCGGACCACCAAGTGAGCTGAACCTCTATCTGCACGTGGACGGATGCTGGCTCCTTATCGGGTCGTGAGTTAGGAACGGTCGCGGGCTGTCTCGGATGGTTTGGCGTCTGGTCGCGGATATGTGCTGAGGTAGTCGGATTAGGGTTCCAAAAGTAAAACGGCGACGCGTATTGTAGCTGAGCGTGGGGGCGCGTCTGAGATCGGATCGACGAACCGTTTGCGCTGATGGATTCGTCTCGTCAAGGGCTTCAAGATGATATGTGGATCGTCGTCTGGCTCCTCAGCGTCTGAGAGATCGATCGATTTTAAGTTGCCCTGGATTTAGGGTTTATGTGTGACGGATTTTAGGTTAGGGTTAGGGATTGGCGATTTTCTTTATCAGGGTTTTGGGAGTCTATCGTGCTGATAACGTGTTGTAATTAGAGAGTTTAGAGACTGAATATTTTTGTGTTATTATTAATGATCAATGAGAGTTCCTTTATATAAGAATTACAAGATAAAGATAAATGGAAAGAGTACATATCATCCATCTAGATTTAGGAAAACTACTAAAACATAAACTTATAAGGAAAATGAAATAGGGTTTCCTTTTCTCCTAGTCTTGTGTGTGTGGCCGCCTCTCTCTCTCTAAAGTCGGCTCTCTCTTTCTCTCCTCTCTCTCTAGGGTTTCGGCCATCTCTATATCTTCTATGTATTGGGCCGGGCCTGGTTATGGACATTCACCATTGGATTTATAACACACATAACATTGGATTTATAACACACATAACATTTTTAATTAACTTTTATCAAAGTTAGGGAATACACACCAATAGCAAGCTGCAAATGATGTCAAAAAGTAAGGTACAATCAATACTAGTAGTTGGCCCGCCCTTTGGGCGGGAAGTTTACAATAAAATTATTTTATATTAAAATATATTTTTATTTTACTGATCAAAAATATTTTAATTTTATTGATCAAAAACATATTTTTATTTTATATTTTTTTTTTGTAAATTTACTTTAAATTGTATTAATAAATATAATACGTCTTTATTCTAAAATCAAATAATAAATTTTATTAAATTTTGGTTTTTTGATTTGAAAGGACCACTAACAACACAAAATTATGAAATTAAACAGTTAAGGAAAATATAATGATTTATATTTCCTATTTTTATTTCTATTTCACTTTGATATAGTTGAGGAAAATCTAAAGTAAGAATAACTAATATTTTTAAAAAAAATTCTAAGTGTATAATTTTAATTTACAATAATTAATTTTATTACAATAATAAATTAATTCACCTCCAAGCTAAATCAATTGAAAATATAATATATTGTGAGAAAATCATAAAATATATTTTAGAGTAATATATAAATTTGTCAAAAAGAGTAATATACAAATAGTTTCAGTAATGTCACAATAATAATTAATATATATATATATATATATATACATATATATATATTATTTAACAATAAATGATGTTTTATAATATATGTTTGTTTCAGTTTATATTAGATTTTCAAATTAAGTAATTTGATATATGATGTTGGTGTTTGTTTCTTAAGAATTGTTTTCATGAAACAAATCCAGCGAAATCGTAAGACAAATGAAAATCTAGATCCGGCAAACCTCCACGTATTTAAAATTAGTTCATACATTACATGGGCTGCCTATGTAACCTGGTGGTTTGATGTTAGATATAAACCTTGAGTTTATATCTATGTGGAAACATATCCCTGCACAGTGAACATGGATAGATCAAATATCTATTTGATAGATGATTGGCCAGTGTTTTCTTTTTACCTTTTGGGAGCAGACTAAGATGAGCTTGGAAGAATGCATCATTATTTCATTAACGTTAGTTTCGTTGTTTGTAAGGTTGCCAACTTACCAAAAAAGTGAAAATAAAAGCAAGACAAATGGAATAAGCTGAATGAAGAATTTATTGTTTCAATAATATGAAAACATAAATGGTAGGATCAGTTTGACCAGAAAAAATGGTTGGATCAGAAGCTTTAAAACTTTTTTTCATTGCTCAAGAGGATTGCTCAAGAAATAGGAGAGTTAAGCTGGCAAGTGAGTTGAAAGAGCCGATTAAACCACCGGTGAAGGAGAACTGATCCCCTTCGTGGATTATGCATTCGAGAAGCAGTGATTCTAGTTCTTATCAGAGATTTGATTTATCTTGAGTGCCTTCTTGAGTGTACACTCCTCTGCTAGAACCAGTGTCTCCTTAAAAGTGTTTCAGCCTAAAGCAGGTTAAACATGTGCAGTGGTAGTTTCCAGCCTCGAGATATATGATATATCTTGAGTGTACACTCCGCTTGGATCAACATCACTGCTGACGTCGAGGATTGTCTTGTTGGCTATCTTCACATATCTTTCCTTATCGATATACCTCCCATGGAAGAACTTGTCAGATTCAACAATTATGTCTCTGAAAGTGATATTCCAATGTTTTGCTGAACTCATGGTAATTCTAGTGCTTATCTTCATCATAACCCTTAGGTGTCTCTTCCTGTTAGTAGAGAGCTTGGTTGCAAAATGCTACATATAAGAAATTTGGTCTTAAACAAATTTGCGAGCTAATAAATGTTTTCCTGATATCTCATTGACTTTGTAACATAAAATAAATCTACCTGATAAAACCATGTGGATTAGTGTAAGCGGCGAGCAATTCCTTGACGGTACACTCTGTATGCTATGACGGGGATGTTGGCCTGCTTTTCTTCATCAGTAACATTGGATGCGGGTTGTTGTTTCACCTGAATCTGGCTCGTTGAGATGCACTAAAAAACAGTGAATAACATAGCCATGTGCAAATTTCATATATGTGTGACTACCTATAACAACGGGAAAGGAATTAAAAGAGTCGATATTATGAAGTTGTTACCTTGTCCGTTACTCGAGAGCAGCTCCACGCCAATGAGCAAACCGGCTTTCACAGAATTCCTGGCTTGACAAGAACGGGAAGAACTTCTTCGAAAGAGACAATATGGGTGAGAAAAGGTGATTCTTGAAAAGCTTCACTTCCTAGAGCTCCTGAATATGATCCTTTTTTAACCAAAGTAGGAAAGTTATGAATCAATCAGCTTACTGTAGACAAATAAAAAACTAAGTTCATGTGATGAAAAGAGAAGCAGTAGTAGCACAATACTAAGAAAGAAACATGTCATTTATTAGAATACATGGGTTTTTTTTCTTCACTGCTCAATTGGATGCAATCAGAACCTGGGAAGAACAACTAAAATCAAGTCAAATCAACAACTACCACAATCATTAGAGTGAACTCCAAAGAATAAAGTAGAATTATGTGAGTCATAAAATGATTAAGATGTTGGGTTTTACTACAGATTTAAAACAAATCAGCTTGGAGAGTCTATTGATTACCAAAAAATTATAAGAGGACTCGAGTTCACGGAGGAAGGGAAAACCAATACCAAATTGGAGGGAAGTATTACAGATTTTCTAGTTAATTAACCTGTTTAACAGAGAGAAGCTAGCTCCTCCTTCTTTTTTAGCTCCCCCTTCTCTCTTCCATGATTACTTCGTCTTCCTCGCATGCATCATCTTCTCATCTCAATCACAATTATATCTACAAATCTCTCCGTGTTCTCTATCACGGAACTCCTGACACCTAAGGATTAGGTCGAAACCATCATCAGCCCGCTGCCACGATCCCTTCAATGTCATTTGTTGCGAGATCATTTATTTCTACAAAATGAATCCTCATTTTCTTAAGAAGTATTCTCTTGTGTTAAACTGCATGATGGAAGAAGATAAATACGAAGAGTAATTACATTGAAAAGTCGTTTCAACGGGGGATGCACAGAGGTGGTGATATTTTAGGGTAGATGAAACGATGAAGGTAAGAGCCGAAAATAAACAAATCCTGTCACGTGTCACAAAAGAGATGATACTCAACTTTATAGATATAGATAGATTGATGCTACTTTGAGATATTGTTTTATGTTTATAGATTAAAATAATATATATGTTTATTACAATGTAGAATAATCATAGAAATGGTGTTAGAAAAAGCCAAAATAATATCAACAAATATAATTTTCAGAAATGTGACCAAAACAAAACCAAAAATACCAATTTTTTATTTTTTTGGTAGAATGCAAGGGACAATAGTCTCCTACTTATTATTAAGAAGCTTCAAAAATACTACATGAAAATCGTCTGACAGCATAGAAGCAACATGCTCCGGAAGTAACTCAAAATAATGTACACCAAATGGTAAAAAAAATGCATAGTTAGCCAATCCATCAGCTAGATGATTAGCCTCCTTATACACATTAGATATTTTGACTATCCAGTCTCTCGATATGAAGCCATAGCACAAACATAATAGCCTCCTTATACACATTAGATGGTTCATATATCTCACCCACCCGGAACTTTTTACGCAGGATTTGTACCCATAATCCATCTCGTGTGTTAAGCAATCTCCATCCAAGTTTAGCTAATAGAGCATTATTCATTTCTTTAGTTGACCTTATACCAAGCCCACGTTCTCTCTTTGGTTTGCATAGTCTCTCCCAAGCCACCATATGTTGTTTTCTGTTTCCTTCACCACTCCCCCAGATAAAGGACCTAGCGATTCTATCAAGTTATTCCAAAGTCGACGCAGGAAGAGCTATAGAACTCATTGTACGAACCGGAATTGATGCGAGGACAGATTTAGTAAGAGTTATCCTACCCGCCATACTCAAGAATCTCCTCTTCCACCCAGCCAGTTTAGATGAAACCTTCTCAATCACTTCCCCAAACGTCTCTTTGTTAATTATCTTCTGTAGAACAGGCATTCTCAGATACTTTCCCAACTCCTTTGTACCTTTAATGCCACTCTCATTGCTTATCGAGGTAGCTAGGTCTTGATGAACATTATCGGAGAAGAAAATTAGAGATTTCGCCAAACTAACCTTCTGGCCAGAGGCTTCACAGAATCTCTCCAAAACCTTACGGACAACTCGAATCTGCGATAATGAGGCTTCAGCAAACAAGATCAGATCGTCCGCAAAACAGACGTGTGATAAGGACGGTCTGCCTCTAGATAACCTGATTGGTTTCCATTCCTCATTTGCAACAGAGAATTCGATCTGGTAGCACAATCTCTCCATGCATAGCACAAACAGGTACGGGGACAACGGGTCACCCTGTCTCAGGCCCCGCTAGGGCGTAAACGCTTCTGTTCTTTCCCCATTCCACAGTAGACTCATTCCGGGGTTCGTAACACACTCCATAATCCATTTAATCCATATGTGTGGTAGTTTCGCGGCATAGAGGGTGTCTTCTAAAAAATCCCACCTGATGCGATCGTAGGCTTTTTCAAGATCCAACTTAAGTAACATCCAGCCTTTCCGTCCTTTCTTCCTCCTCATTGAATGGACCGCTTCCTGAACCACAACAATATTATCAGTACTAAGTCTGCCCGGAATTAAGCTGGCTTGTGCTGGGCCTATTAGCTTCGGCATTATTTTCTTTAATCTCAACACCATCGCCTTTGTTATTGTCTTGAACAGAACATTACATAAGCTAATGGGACGAAACTGCATAATCTTTTCTGGCTTAAAAACTTTTGGTATAAGAACCACCATTGCATCATTCATGCCCTCCGTTAGGACTCCGGATTCAAAGAAACTCAGTCCACATCGAGTCACTGATTCCCCCACCACATCCCATGATTCTTGGTAAAAGACCAGTTGAAACCCATCTGGCCCTGGAGCCTTATATTTGCCCATCGATCGAACCGCTGACTCCATGTCCACTCCTGAAAAGGGTTTGTTTAAACTCTCCAACTCATCCCATGTAGGCGGGGTGAAACCTTGCTGAGGTAACTTTTCTGTGTCTAGGGATATATCCTCCGTCGAGTAAAGTCTCTTATAATAATTGATTGCTAGTCTCTCCAACTCTTCTGACTGATCAATCCAACGCCCATCATCATCTTTTAGCATCTCAATTTTATTTCTCTTCCTCCGCACAATAGTACTCGTATGGTAGTAATTCGTGTTCCTATCTCCAAGTACTATCCATTTTTCTCGCGATTTCTGATACCATAGCACCTCCTCCTGTTCAAGAACAACATCAAACTCCTTTTGTAATGTTGCTTCCCTTACCAGCAGATCGTCATTTAGATTTCTTTCCAACTCCTCTTGGACTTCTTTGATATCCCCTAGTAATTTCTCCTTTCGTTTTCGCACATCACCGAAGATTTCTTTATTCCATTTCTTAAGCTTTACTTTGAGAGCTACCAGTGCCTCAGGGGTACTCAACTCCCGATTCCAAGACGTTGAGAGTAGCTCCTTGAAACCATCATGTTTTAGCCATGCAGCTTCAAACCTAAACGGTCTCCTTCTTGGATTTCCTCTCTGTTCCGGCTCCAATTGAACATAAACCGGTGCATGATCCGACGCTAGGAAGGGGAGGTGCGAGACCACTGCCTCCTGCCATCTCACTCGCGTCTGTGCAATGCACAAAACTCTATCAAGACACTTCGCCACAAAATTACGCCTATCTTTACCTCTTCTCCAAGTAAACTTATTCCCTTTGAATCCCATATCCACTAATGCTAGTTCATTGATCTAGTCCCCAAACGCTAGTGAATCCGGTGAAAGTCTATCGTTACCTCCAGTTCGCTCATCCAACCTCACAATAGTATTAAAATCCCCACCCAACATAACCGGTTCATCAATATTCTCCAGCACTCGTTTCAACTGCCCCCAAAGACCACTCCTACGGCTAACCGTAGGAGCCGCATAGACAGCAATGAGATGTATGGTATCCATTCCAACCACCACCTTCACATGAACAAACTGATCCGAAGATTCCACAACCGTGATAACCCCTGCTTGATCTCTCCACAAAAGCCAAATTCCCCCACTTTGACCAATAGCATCCACTCGAAAGGAGTTATCAAACCCCAAACTCTGACAGATTTTCATTGCTTTGTCCCCGCCCGCATGAGTCTCGAACAAAGCGAGAAAATCCGTTTTTAAACTTCTTCAAAATATACCGAATAGAACGTCTGAAATTGGGTTTCTTTGCCCCCCGGCAATTCCAGAATAAACAATTCATCATCATTATTATAACAGTATCTGATTGAATTCCCGGGGCACCATGTTATGCGAGAGATAACACTCTCCCATCTCCCTGCAGGTTCGTATGTATATCAGCTCCTCTCTGCTCTGTCTCGCTGATACTACTCTCCATCGGATTCTCCAATTCCTCATCACATAGCTAAAGATGCTTAGGAACAGCCTTAACTTTCTCCACGCTATCCCTGAATGCTCCACCAGGTCTCCCTACATTGTTGTTCTCTACTCTCAGTCTTTTCCCAGACTCTGATAAGCTTATCTCTCCCTTGGTTGGCCCAAAGACCAAACCACTAACCGGTCTGTTATTTACTTTCTTCTACTTTCCTCTTACTCCCTCCATTACTTTTTTACCACCCATCCATATCTCTTTAGTCTCCCCCTTCGAATTGGATGGTGCACTTGTATTCCCGCCAAAAATAATGCTTCTCTTCTCTTGCAAGACTCCCTTACCCTTAGTATCCCTGATATTCATATCCTGGTTCTCCTTATTCTCCTCACCAGGGCTAACATCATCTCTTAATCCCCCCGGGTTTCTGTCTGTATCAAGACTTCCATACTTGTTCGATAACACAATCTTCTCAGTTCCTTGCGTCTCTCGGTGGTACCTGTTAGTCTCCCCATTAGAATTTATTTTTGTCATACCAGTCATCGACCGAGGCAACGACGGTGCTCCTCTTCTCGATCCTCGTGCTTGAGTAAAGCCATCATCCTGCGCTAGTGAGACTTGTGCGGCCGTTTGTTCAACTTGTGCTGACACCTCCGTCATTGTCATTGAACTAGCCACTCGTTCTGCAATCGTTCTTGGCCATCCATGCACCAAGTGCCCATAGACCCCACATTTCGAACAGATTTCAGATAGCCCCTCATAAGCAACGAAGTATCTCTCGCCGTTGATTAGGACCGTCCCCTTCAAAGGTTTTGTTAGATTAACCTCAACACAAATTCTCGCAAACCGAGCTCTTTCAAAGTTCAACGTAGTCGGATCCACACGGATTGGCTTACCTAAACCCTTGGCAATTCCCATGAGAATCGATCGATGATAGAAGTTCACTGGAATATTTGTTAATCTGATCCAAACCGGTGTTGCAACAAACTCTGGAGACCAAGCACGTACCATGAGATAACTACCAAAAGCTCTCCATCGTCCTCCTGCCAATGCTGCCAGATATTCCTCCTCCTTTTCAAAGCGAACCATGAAAAACTGTCGAGGTAGATCCATCACATACATTGTTCCCTTCGGGTTCCATAGTTCACGTAACTTCCTGTTCAAGGAAGAGATCGCAACGTTTCTCCCCAAAACCCTAACAATCATGCACTTCTTCCATAACCCATTCATCGCTTCCAGGACCTCGTTCTCAATCGTGATTGATGGTTCTCCATCTTCACCATTCGGGAACTCTACGCGGAGTCTATTCGACACAAACAAATCCTCAATCAAAACCTCCAGAACCGGCGTGCCCCCCTCGGCCGTATTCGCTGCCTTCGAAGCCCATGAAGTCCCCTTATCTGGCGGGTCTCCTGGTGGGTTTGCTTTCTCCCCCACGTCCGCCATGCTCGCGTCCTGATCATCTGAAGTCGAAACCCTAGAATTGCCGCTCGCGTCCGTCATGCTCTGTCTCTCTAGACGTTTCGGTTAAAATTCTCTTACCAAAAATACCAATTGAGGAACAAAAGAAAAATATAATCTTTGTGTCACGTGAAAAAATGTTTTTTTTTAAAAAAAGAAAAGAAAAAAAAGCCTTGTGCTCTCTCTCGTCTCTCTATTCCAGAGAAAGGGAAATAACTCTCCTTGCTGATACTTTCTACTCGGCTTTGCTTTGATTTACTTTTATTCTCTCTCCACAATAATATTGCCTTTGGTCTTTCTGCAAATCTCTTCGTTCTCGTCGCTCTGTGTGTTCTTCTTCCGATCTTGGCTTCAAAACCAAAGCTATTCCTTTTGATTCAAAACAGGTATGCTCGAACATAATTAAAACTTTAAATTCGAATTCGAATTCGTCACTTCACTCTATTTTGAATTAATTTCTGAATAATATTACTAAGTATATTGTTTAGCTGATGAATAATAATAGCCAATTAAATCCTCTCTTTGACGGAATCGAATCGAACCCATGGGCTTGTATGCTAAATCCGCAGTCGCCTTCATATATTAACAAATTAGGGTTTTTAGTCGAATCAAAATCACTTAGTTTATAGTAGGAACCTGATGTGTAAGTTGTTGGACACAGATGTTCTCCTCTTGATTCCAGTCACCAAAAAAAAAGCCCCTATGGAAGAGGAGAGTAACGTCACTAGCTCCCCTTCAACGCGGCTTAGGCATCGAAAGCGCTCCTCTACTACCGAGGCTGTTCTTGATGGGAACCCAAGCCCTCTCCTTGTCAATGATCAAAACAAGTACAAATCTTTCATGGTCCGGACGTATTCTACAATATGGATGATTGGTGGGTTCGTCATGGTTGTCTACATGGGCCATCTCTATATCACTGCCATGGTGCTTGTCATCCAGATCTTCATGGCCAAAGAGCTCTTTAATCTCCTCAGGAAAGCACCTGAGGATAAATGTCTCCCTGGTATCAAACACCTCAATTGGTAATAATAATAATAAAAAAAATAAAAGTCAACACCTTTCTATAGACTATTGGCTCAATCGCTGTATAAATTCGTCTTGCTTTGTTCGTTTTCCTGCAGGCATTTCTTTTTCACCGCCATGCTCTTCGTGTATGGCCGGATCCTTAGTCAACGGTTAGCTAATACTGTCACTGCTGACCAGTTCCTATACCGTCTTGTCAGCGGCCTAATCAAATACCATATGGCTATCTGTTACTTCTTGTATATTATAGGTTACTCTCTTCCTTCACCCTTTTATTGTCCTTTTTCTGGAATTTGCTTTTTAATCATAGGCGAAAATGGGTCATGATCCTTTGCTTTCATCTGATACTTGAATTGAATACATTGCAGGTTTCATGTGGTTCATTCTGACACTAAAGAAGAAGATGTACAAGTACCAGTTTGGCCAATATGCATGGACCCACATGATTTTGATTGTCGTCTTTACTCAGTCCTCCTTCACTGTTGCTAACATTTTTGAAGGAATCTTCTGGTACATTTGTGAACTTGAAATCTTATGCTTTTCAGTCTATTTGCTGAAAAGCCACTCATTTCCTTTATTTATCACCAAATATGATGAGAGACTATGCTTAAAATATCTCGACCACCTTGCTTCATCACTTGCACATAGTTCCCCCTCTGTTTTCCTATGTCTGTTTCTTTTGTTCTTTGTCGAAATGCGATCGTCTTAGTATGTTTTTTTTCTTTTGGTGGCTTTAACTGCAGGTTTCTTCTTCCAGCATCCTTAATTATAATCAACGACATCTTCGCTTACATTTTCGGTTTCTTCTTTGGAAGAACGCCCTTAATTAAGCTATCTCCGAAGAAAACATGGGAAGGATTCATCGGAGCCTCTGTCACAACTATCATCTCTGCATTTTTTGTGAGTATTTGTTACTTCTAGCACCAGTTCAACCCATTTAGAATGCCTACGTCATTTCATTAAATTTTTCACCCACCCTCTGCCTGAAAATGTTATGTATTCGCTATGTTTCAGCTTGCTAATATTATGGGTCGTTTCCCATGGCTGACATGCCCTAGACAGGTTAGTGATGCTGATCTTGAACACGATCTTTGAGGGAGCTTATAGTAAATCTGTGGATCATTCTGCAGGATTTATCCACTGGCTGGCTACAATGTGATGCGGATCCATTGTTCAAGCCTGAACCTTTTACCTTACCTGCGTGGATTCCAGGATGGGTAAGCTTTAGTGTAATGTTACATTGCTTTGAAGAAATTTTGCATACGCTTTGTCAACTTGTTACTATACTTTTGCAGTTTCCTTGGAAGGAAATGGAGGTCCTCCCTGTTCAGTGGCATGCGTTATGCCTCGGTTTGTTCGCATCGATCATAGCACCTTTTGGTGGGTTTTTCGCCAGCGGGTTTAAAAGAGCATTCAAAATCAAGGTCTGTAACCATCATCACCAAATATGAGCTAAGCTTCAATTACGATACACATCTTAAAAAAAAAAAACCTTTGCTTCTGTAATGGCAGGACTTTGGTGATAGTATTCCAGGACACGGTGGGATCACGGATAGAATGGACTGCCAGGTAACTCTTATGAATTGAGTTTATGATTAATTCTTCTAGTAGCAGAATTGATTTTGGTAAGAACAACACAAAAAAAAGAGTGGCAGAAACCGTAACAAATTTTCTACTGTTCCTCTGTAAAATGGTCGGTAAAGAACATTACACTGAGGGACCAAGGACTAGTGGAGATCAAGAACCAAGAGATAGTTAGGGTTTTGTTATAGATTCCTCTAAACAGACTTTTATCTTTTTCTATTGTCACAGATGGTAATGGCAGTATTTGCTTACATATATCTCCAGTCATTTATAGTCTCCCAAAGCGTTTCCGTTGACAAAATCCTGGACCAGGTACTTTAACTTCTCCATTTACAAAGCTAGACTTTGTGATTCTATCAGAGCTAGATGATTCTCTTTTGCAACTAATCAAATTCAATCATATTATGTTGTTTTATTGTAGATATTGACGAACCTTACCTTGGAGGAACAACAAGCTCTCTTCACGAGATTAGGCCAAATGATTGGTTACTCGTAGTTTCCCACTGCCAAAAAAAACTTTTCTTCAGATTCTTCCAAGAACAGCTTCTGTAACTCTGAATCAGTACTAGAGACAATCCTTTGAAATTGGATAAGATTTGTTTTATGGCATTGTAAATCCTCTCTTGAAGTTAGAAGTTTTTTACTTCTAAAAAGGTCCTCTCATTTGATGCAATATGTTTGAAGTTACAATTGCAAAGTTGTATCTACTATCTGCTTAGCTACTAGCATCGGTAGTTCATATGTATATGTATATCGATAAGCTTAAACAATTTTTTTTTGTTCCATGTTTTAAACTAACTTTTCGAGTGCACTAACGTATTGCGAGCAAGAAAGTCTTGCACTCTAATTGTCCTTGAATTATGGCTCAGATTGTTAATTTTGAGACAGGTCCACAAAACCTCTATTCAGCTCTCAAATGTTCGTCGACCTGGTTCGGCCTTTAGAAATATATTAATACACTTCTTTTTTTCTAACGTCAAAGTTAATGTTGATTTCAAATCGAATTATTTAAATTGAGAATTATTAAAATATAAATAATTACATAAATATAAACATCTATATAAGAAGCAATTAGTTTAATAAAAAATTAAACTTTTATTTCGATGAAATTTCAAATTTATCGATCAATCAAATTGGCATTACAGAAAAAACTGGGGGGCGGGGGGCATTCGTTGTATGTTGAAGCAGAGATGAATAGGGTGACTGTGAAGAAAGTGGTGGTTGATCCTGAGGGGAATGCTTTCCTAAACTCTGATTGCTCTTGCCGACTCGGAACGAAGAGTTAGCGGTGAAAATAAGTCATTCTTTCTTATTGGCTTCTCTCCAGGTGGGTCACCCAGAGCGAGGCCCATTCGGTGACTTTCGCGATCGTCCTCACTGAACCGACTTGAATCTAGACAAATAAAAGCGTGATCTGAGTAGGCAGAGCTAAATAGTGCACGTAGGATAAACGAGGACTATGGTCAGCTTTGAATTGTCGAGTAAGGAGTGACGGGCCTTTGGAAACCCGGGAAAAGCGGGGAAGAGTTTTGGGAATTTCAGTGTGCACGTAATGAGTCCTTGTATCATGTTATCCTCCATGCAACTCAACCCACCTTCTCATGAGACTTCCAAGTTTAATAAGTAAATTTTAACTACATAGTTTATTCTAGCAGATCAAATTTGTTATTTTCCTATATATCCACTATTCTTAGAACTTAGGATACATTCCATATGTTCATAGTGTATATTATATATTACTAGATGATCGACCGCACTACGGGCAGAATATTCTTGTTTGGATACCAAAAATTTAAGGAATCAATCTTAAGTGATATAAACTGTTTTTGAGTGTGTCATAATAAGATAGTATCGGTTCATGGAAAAACTTTGAATGCTGCTTAGAGCTTCTTTTATTTGTCGTTGGATATGAAGTTGAATGATGACGACTCCATGTATTGAAAGTTTAGTTTATTCCTTTTTATGAAATCTTATATGATGACATGATGTCAACGGTGCTGTAGAGGCGAACAATAGGTTGCCTATAGTGAAAAAAATTTTAGAAATAATTTTTGACATTATAATACCTTTATATAATTATGACATGCTTAAAACCCAAGGAAATTAATTATTTTATATAATATGGATTAGACCATTGAACTCTAAGTTCTAATGAAACCTGTTTTTATTATGTGAATCTATAGGTTCTTATAGTTTTGTTTTATGTGCTCAATCATTTTATTATAATTTGTACTGAAATTACATAATTTGTTCTTACATATTTTTTCTATGGCTTTTAAACCCACTTATTGGTTTAGGAAGTGGAGACGAAATCTAAACCTTTGTTACCAAAAAAAGACAAAATCGTTGGAATTCAAAGACAATTTGTAAACTATTACACATGCACTAAGAATCAGTGACGTTAACCTTTGCCCTCAACATTAGCCTCAATAGTGATGGAAGTGATCTGCTTCACTACATCCGGAGAGCAGAAGAGGCCGATCACATGCTTGTGTACACGGAGCTCAAATCTGTCCCTTGTGTTGGTTCCTAACAATACATAAAACATATATGGTCCTCATTCATTATCGTAAGCTTTATAAGACTTGGATTTGATGATTTGGGTGACGCGTCTCACGTAAATCTATGAAGACTGATAGAGAACCTATCATGGAACATATCCACTTGATAAAATAGCTAGATTAATCCTACTGCAATGATTTAAATTAGACTGAAATATATTTATCTACTGTATATATACTGTCAAAAACTAAGCTGGATTACTTAGATTCTGACTCCAAGTGACAACAACAAAGGGAAGACAGTACTTTAATATTTTATAGTGAAATTTGTAACGTCTTTATGTTTGTTCTTTCTTGTTGGTTCGCAGCTGCACCAACTCTTTATCTGGCTTACACTTCCACAGATGAATGAGCCCATATACTATAATATATGCAATGCGTAATGCCACAACCATTCAATCACAATACATAACAGACAATCCATATGGAACCAACTAAAATCTTACAAACACAGCTATAGTCTATAGAATAGGAGAGACAACTGCGACAAAAAGGAAAAAAGAGTAACACAAACAGTGAATAGCTTCAAGACTTTTGTCTACTAAAAGCTGACAAAAAAAACACAACCTTACCTTTTTATAGAGAGGGCTTAGACCTCCCCTTTCTTTTTGTTAGCTGCTTTGTCAAATGCATCTCAATTCGACTTTTGAATTATCAAAACAGATGGAAGATAAGTTTAAGAATAAATATATATACATATCATCTTCTCAAATTTAGAAAGACAAGTATAAGAGGCTCCTATGTTTGAGATACATTTTAAAGAAGCAAACACTGGCCCAACAAGGCAACAACATTGGAGGAATGATTAAAAATCACAGAATTCTAATAGGAATTAACAACATGGCTAATCAAGTGCTCACATTCTTCATTTTTCCTTTTAAATTTAAGGAACCAGAGTAATCCTAAGATCAATCCATTAACCTTTAATGCCTATAAATCATTAAAAAGATGAAGCCAACGATCACGTTATTACATTCTTTATCATGAGGAAAACATGCGTTGTTCAGTAAAATATTTCTCAGGGTATGTTGAAAAACATGGAAGAATAGTGTTAATAACAAACAAAGAAAAAATGTGATAACATAATTTTACGTAAAAGATCTATTTTGTTTGAACCAACTTAGATATTTATTAAGCACCAATTTACTGCAAGGAAAGTATTTCAATGAGTTATGCAACCAAACCAACAATATTGACTACAACTCGAGTATTTACGGGAACTTTAGTAAGTAAAGTAGCACTTGGAAACACACATACAGTAATGAATCATCATTTTGAAAAAGCGCAAACCTGGAGGAGCCGCTCTTCATCATTGGTTGCTAAATCGAAGGTGGCGACTTCTATGGTCTCTCCGCTAACTTTGCACCTCAACATTCGAGCTGCCTATTCCACGTTTGTGCTTCCCAAATCACCTTTCAAAGATAGTAGGTTCGAATTTTTCACCATCAAAGGATGTTTGGTAGTGGAAAAAATGGAGAGAAGCATCTGAGAGTTGCGGATCTTGGCGCTGAGGTCTCAAGCAATCTGAAGGTTTTTACTTTCTTTGGCAAGAGCAATCTGGCGATTAACTTGGCGGGCGACAAAGGTTGGGCTCAACATTTCCTTAGTCATGGTCATGCCCTCCACATGCTTATCATGAAGGTATCGTCGCTGCTGCAGATCACAGGTTATAAAATTATGTATAGTCAAGGAAAAGAGAAGGTACCACATATGTATACCAAATAAAGTGAGTATGAAGAAGAAGAAGAAGAGATGAGTAACGAAGCAACCAAGAGAGAAGTCAGAAGATATATAACCTCAGGAATGGAGGGCCTTGGTTCAGTCTAAGCAGCCTTGGTGAGGATGAGGATGAAGAGCATGACAGAAATCCAAGAGCCCTCCCACCAGACCCACCGTAAGTCCGACCCGCTAAAAAGCGTTTAGCTAAAAAACAGCATATAGAAAGCAAAATAGAGAGATCATATATCTTTTTTGCCAAAAAAAATAATATGCTCTAGTTCATTATTTTGTTATCTGGCAAACGGTAATATGCCATTTGTAGAAGTCACATGTTTTCCATCCTGAAATTACATATGTGAATTCAGAACAACAAATTCAGAACCATGGATTCGTTAATCAAGTCTG
>NC_027751.1:23053267-23067328 GCF_000695525.1 Brassica oleracea var. oleracea | reverse complement strand
CGCTGAAGAGTTGATCCGTCCATGTCTAATTGGAATGGCAGGAGGTGACTTTGCTCTTAATATTTGGGCCTTTTCTGATGGGGTACATTTGTTAAGAATTATAATACACGAAAGAGTAAAAGAGTAGCTGACGTGTAAGTTTGGTTGGAAGAATATTTGTGCCTATGTGGCATAGCTTAGGAGCTTTCAAATTAGTTTCTTTTATATAGTAAGATTTTATTTATCTACGTTATATAGTAATAGACTAATAGTATATTTTCTCTTATGTCTTAAGGGTTTAACCTAATTCCTTGTTATATATTAGTTTCTAGTCATTAGTTTTAATAAATAAATTTAATGATTTAACTGATGATTTTTCATTAGCAATATATTTGTAGTTTTTTGGTATCATTATTTCTAATATGTAAATTGTTGATAATATAGATGATTATTGGTTATTGTTAACCGGTAAATTTGCCAAATATGACTCAAAACTTGATTTCAACCCCAAAAGTATACTCAAACTTGAATCAAATGCAAAAGTAGCCCAAAAGGCTAGTGAAATTATAACCAGCCCTTTATGACCAAACACAAAACCAGAATGCATTTTTACGAATATAACCATGTAAAGTCTTCTGAGGTTTTGTAAGTCTTCGAGGTTTGTAAGTCTTCCCGAAGACTTCCAAGAAGTGTTCTCATATAGTAGATCTTAAAAATAATTTATAAATTTTATAAAAATATTTTGATGGGGAAAAAATTGAAATCATGTAATTATAAACATTTATAAATGATATAAATTAAGATCTAGTAAAATTAAATTGTTTTCAACATAGATGAGTGAATGTAGTGTGTCATGGTATTCTTTGGTTAAGAGTTTGGTAACATATGTTGTAGTATTGTATGTATTCTTAGGGTTAGATTTTGGATGCTTAATTTTTTTTCGAAATATAAAATTTTGACTTATATGTGTTTAGTTTTGTGTATATTAAACACTTTTAAAGTTGATTTTAAGTTTTATGAAGTGTTTGTATTTAGTTAGTTTGTTATTTTGAGTTTAGGTTTTAGGTGATTTAAGTCTTCCAGCAAATAATGTACTAGAAGACTTCCCGCGGAAGTCTTCCAGGTGAAAAGTGAATTTAGGGTCTATAAGACTTTCGCTTGTAAGTCTTCTAGGATGTATTCGGGAAGTTTTCTGGGCGAATAGTAAATTCCGCAAGTAAGTCTTCTAGGAAGTATTCTATTAGAAAACATACTTGAAAGTTCTATCAATGGAAAATATTTAACATTATTAGAATTTTTGTCTCGCTATATAAAGATAATTTACACATTCTAAAACTCTCTCAAATGACTGCAACAAAAATGTAATGTTTCTCATTCTAAAACTCTCCAACTTTTCTCTAATCTCTTTAAACTTAAAAACACTAAACTTATCAGTTTATCATTTTTATCTCATGCCTTTCTCAGTGATTTATTTTTGTTTTTGCAAGTTTTTCATTACATGGTTCTAATCTTCCACTCCTTTAAATGAAACCTATAAATCATATTTTTTTTTTCATTTGATAATCTCTTGTTGCTTAAAGCTTTTACCTTTTGAAAAATCTTTTTTTTTTGTTTAGTTCTTATCTTATTTTTGAAGCTTTTGGCATCTGCACCATCTCAGGATTTAGAATTCACGTTTTGAAGCTTTTCAATGTTTTGAACACATTTGAATGCTTTTGGATATGCAAAATTTTCAGATCTGAGACAGATTTGGAAGACTTCCAGAAAAGTCTTCTCGGAACTCTTCTAACATTTAATGCACTAGAATACTTCCTGAAAATCTCCTGGTGGAGTCTTCTCCCATGTCTCTCTTTCATAACAGATCTAAGCGGTTTGGTAAGTCTTCACGTCTGATTTTTCTTCATTTGGTAACTTTTTGTTGCTTAGAACTCTTACCTTTTGAAAGCTCCTTTTTTTTTGCTTAAATCTCTTACCTTATTTTGAAGCTTTTCTCTATTTCAAAGTCATGTGAATGCTTTTTAATATGCATGATTTTTCAGATCTGAGCCAATCTCGAAAGATTTCCAGGGAAGTTTTCTAGGAAGTTTTCTAACATATAATGCGCTTGAAAACTTCGAGGAAGTCTTCTTCCATGTCATGTGGAGTCCAAGCTTTTCTTTGTGGAAGAATGATCTATAATAGTTTTGTTTAAGGTTTGTTTTTGATTTGTAGGTGTATTCTTTTAGTTGTGAATTCTTTTGTAAATTTTCAAACATATTAATTATATTTTTTGGTAAATATGTTCATCTATACAATATTATCTTGCCAAAAATAGTTGACATTATTGAAGTTATTGATAAAACTTCAATAATAAAACACAAGATCACAAAAAACTAGTCAAATTTACTACAACTAAGGGAGAAAACTTCTCAAAAAAACTTAGTCAAATTCAAAAAAGTTCTGACATTACATAAGTTCAAATATATAACAGTTTCGCTAGAAGTCTTCTAGGAAGTCTTCCGAAATACTTAAATTTCAAACATATAACAGTTTCACTAGAATTCTTCTGGTGGAAGACTTACATGGAAGTCTTTTACAAAGAGACAAATTTCTAACAAAATTAGGTCAATTGCAAAACTAACATGCTTATCCGAGAAGGATTACGTGTAAGTCTTCTCTGGTATTTTAGAGATTTTTTTGTTAACAAAGAAAAATTGCAAGACTTCCCTAGAAGTCTTCTCTAGAAAAACAAACATAAAATTAATTGCAAAGCTAACCTCCTTATTGATTAGAAAACTTATGTATAAGTCTTCTCGTTGTAGAAAACTTACACGGTAGTCTTCTAGCTAACAGATCTGGGAAAAAAAAAATTCAAAACTCATTTTTAAATCAAATGAGGTTCATTCTTAGCTTCTCAAATCACACGTCACTTCTTAATGAAAGTTATTCACTCGTTCTTGACCAAGAATCATGAAATTGAGTAACTCTAGTAAGCTTATAAATTTTGAAATAAAAAATTTTGGATTTTGGGATGAAATAAAAGAGGAAGTGAAAGGGAAATGGTTTGTGTGTGTAAGAAATAAGAATATGAAGATGTTGATATGAATATCCTCTGTGCGACCTTCAGCATATTCTGACAAGCCTAGAGCAATTGATTCCATAAGACCATCATGCCTAATCTATATCTTATCAAACCGAAATTGCCCTATCCTCCTAGGAACTTTATCTTCTAGATAAGCCACTATTGGGCCATTGTCAGACCCTACCATTCCTAGGTATTCTGTGTAAAAGCATGGAAAGAAAGTAAGTCAATCTTCGTTTGCTAGAGCCCGATCGAGACGACATCTGATCATCACTGCCCCTTTCCCTCTTCTTCCTTGCCATGATATTTTGTTTCCCCGAGCCGGAAATTCTAATAAACAAGTATTTTTTTATCATGTTTCTGAAAGGAATAAAAGAATCCGCACTCCTCAAAGGTCCGCCCTCTTTTTCATGATTTTTCTATATGGGATATATACTATTTTAGTCCCCGTATATATAAAATAATATTATCTCTGACAAAAAAAAATCATTGAGCTATATGCTAAATCATCTTATCGTCACTCAAATGTAATTCTAAGAGCAAATGATGATGAAATTGAAGATTAAAAAGGATTGTATGTAATTTTTATAACAATATCCTATGTGCGACCTTCAGTATATTCTGACAAGCTAAGAGCAATTGATTCCATAAGACCATCCTGCCGTATCTATCTCTTATCAAGCCGAAATTGCCCTTTTCCTCCTAGGAACCTTATCTTCTAGATAAGCCACTATTGGGCCAGGGTCAGACCCTACCATCCCTAGGTATTCTGTGTAAGAGCATGGAAAGAAAGTAAGTCAATCTTCGTTTGCTAGAGCACGATTGAGACGACATCTGATCATCACTGCCCCTTTCCCTCTCCCTCTTCTTCCTTGCCATGACATTTTGTTTCCCCGAGCCGGAAATTCTAATAAACCAGTATTTTTTATCATGTTTCTGAAAGGAATAAAAGAATCCGCACTCCTCAAAAGTCCGCCCTCTTTTTCATGATTTTTCTATATGGTATATATACTATTTTAGTCCCCAATATATATAAAATAATTATATCTCTCACAAAAAAAAATCATTGTGCTATATGTTAAATCATCTTATCGTCACTCAAATGTAATTCTAAGAGCAAATGATGATGAAATAGAAGATTAAATTTTTATAACAATATCCTATGTGCCACTTTCACTATATTCTGACAAGCCTAGAGCAATTGATTTCATAAGACCATCCTGCCTAATCTATTTCTTATCAAGACGAAATTGCCTTTTTCTCCTATTAACTTTATCTTCTAGATAAGTCACTATTGGGCCATGGTCAGACCCTGCCATCCCTAGGTATTATGTGTAAGAGCATGGAAAGAAAGTAAGTAAATCTTCGTTTGCTAGAGCACGATCGAGACGACATCTAATCATCATTGCCCCTTTCTCTCTTCTTCTTTGCCATGACATTTTGTTTCCCCGAGCCGGAAATTCTAATAAACCAGTATTTCTTTATTATGAAAGGAATAAAAGAATCTGCACTCCTCAAAGTTCCGCCCTTTTTTCATGATTTTTCTATATGGGATATATACTATTTTAGTTCCCAGTATATATAAAATAATCATATCTCTGACAAAAAAAAAATCACTGAGTTATATGCTAAATCATTTTATCGTCAATCAAATGTAATTCTAAGAGCAAATGATGATGAAATAGAAGATTAAATTTTTATAACAATATCCTATGTGCCACTTTCACTATATTCTGACAAGCCTAGAGCAATTGATTTCATAAGACCATCCTGCCTAATCTATTTCTTATCAAGACGAAATTGCCTTTTTCTCCTATTAACTTTATCTTCTAGATAAGTCACTATTGGGCCATGGTCAGACCCTGCCATCCCTAGGTATTATGTGTAAGAGCATGGAAAGAAAGTAAGTAAATCTTCGTTTGCTAGAGCACGATCGAGACGACATCTAATCATCATTGCCCCTTTCTCTCTTCTTCTTTGCCATGACATTTTGTTTCCCCGAGCCGGAAATTCTAATAAACCAGTATTTCTTTATTATGAAAGGAATAAAAGAATCTGCACTCCTCAAAGTTCCGCCCTTTTTTCATGATTTTTCTATATGGGATATATACTATTTTAGTTCCCAGTATATATAAAATAATCATATCTCTGACAAAAAAAAAATCACTGAGTTATATGCTAAATCATTTTATCGTCAATCAAATGTAATTCTAAGAGCAAATGATGATGAAATAGAAGATTAAATTTTTATAACAATATCCTATGTGCCACTTTCACTATATTCTGACAAGCCTAGAGCAATTGATTTCATAAGACCATCCTGCCTAATCTATTTCTTATCAAGACGAAATTGCCTTTTTCTCCTATTAACTTTATCTTCTAGATAAGTCACTATTGGGCCATGGTCAGACCCTGCCATCCCTAGGTATTATGTGTAAGAGCATGGAAAGAAAGTAAGTAAATCTTCGTTTGCTAGAGCACGATCGAGACGACATCTAATCATCATTGCCCCTTTCTCTCTTCTTCTTTGCCATGACATTTTGTTTCCCCGAGCCGGAAATTCTAATAAACCAGTATTTCTTTATTATGAAAGGAATAAAAGAATCTGCACTCCTCAAAGGGTGAATCACCTAGCTGAAGAAACCATCCACTAGTGGACCGCCGTGTTAATGGACAGCCTGCCCTATCCGAGTCACACCAAGCCACCAACGAGAGCTCTACATTCGCATTGAGAAGAATACCTTGGCCGGGATTTCCTTTCAAGTACCTCACTACCCGTAAGGCTGCTTCCCAGTGTGCTTGCTTTGGTTTCTTCATAAACTGTGAAAACACATGTACAGAATATGGCAAATCAGGTCTAGTAACAGCCAGATAAATCAACCTTCCCACAAGCCGACGATAGCCAGCAACATTCTCCAAGTCCGCCCCATCATCTACCGCCAGCTTTTGATTCTGCTCCAAAGGGAACGCGACCGGTTTAGCAGCGGAAAGACCAGTGTCCATTAGAATATCAATCACATACTTCCTCTGGCACATATAAATTCCTCTCGGACTCCTAGCCACTTCAATACCCAAAAAATATTTCAGCAATCCCAAATCCTTCATTCGGAAACATTTACTCAAGTCGTCCTTGAAGGTAGTAATAATCGCCAAAGAAGAACCCGAAATAATCAAATCATCGACGTATACCAAAACATGCAGACGCTCACCACTGTTCTCCAGTCCAAAGAAAGAATAATCAGAGACTGACTGAGTAAATCCATAGTCACGTAGAGCAGTACTCAGCTTTGCAAACCAGAAGCGTGGTGACTGTTTAAGACCATATATCGATTTGCGTAACCGACATACCTTAGTAGCATCCGAACCTATAAAGCCTGGTGGTAATCTCATATACACCTCCTCGTGTAAATCATCATGAAGGAATGCATTATGTACGTCCATCTGATGAACTTCCCAGTTCCGAGCCACAGAAACTTCAAGAAAAGAGCAAACCGTTGTCATTTTAGCTACTGGAGCAAAAGTCTCATCATAGTCACTGCCTTCCACCTGCCTATTGCCACACGCCACAAGACGAGCTTTATAACATTCCAGAGTTCCATCAGCTCGAAGCTTCACCGTAAATACCCATTTGCAAGCTCTCGTTTACCTTTTGGTAGTGTCTCCACCGTCCAAGTTTCATTCTCTTCCAGTGCATCAATCTCAAACCGCACAGCATCACGCCAAACTTTTAACATGACAGCCTCAGCATAATTCTTAGGAATCGTATATGACATCAACTCAACATGATAAGCTTTATGTGAATCAGAAAACCGTTCAAAGTCCACCGTAAATGACAACGAATTTGGAGCTGGTGACACCTCATGCATTGGATTAATGGTATGAAGAACATAATCTTGGAGCTTCGTGGGACGTCTCTTCTCACGTTGCCCTCTACCCAGTGTAATCACATCTGTATTAACCATATCTGGTGAGACCGGAGCTTCTCGTTGTAGAGAAGTAGGAGGTGGTACTGATGAAGACACTGACCCTGAAGCAACAAGTGTAGGATCAATATCTGGAACACAAGACGAAATGATAGGTAAATCTGATCCAGCCATGTGAGTCTCCATCTCCTCTTGAAATACAGGGATGTCATCCTCCTCTACCTCAGTCAAACCGTCCTCTGTATCAGGGTCGGATATGAGTATATCTGGTGATGCAGGTTCTGGGAATGACTCACTAGACTCCTCAGAAACGACTCCATGACTTTCCATATGCAGCAGCGGATTATCATCAACGTCATGCACTGTAGGTTCCATCTCAGATGGAAGCTGTTGTAAACCAAGATCAGTACCAGTCGATATAACCTGAGCAAAAGGAAATTCTGCCTTAGCAAAAACAACATCTCTGGAAGAAAATATCTTTTCAGTTTCAGGGTTTTATATACGCCAACTTTTCTTTCCAGATGGGTACCCAATAAACACACCTTTCACACTTCGAGATGCAAACTTATCACCCATACGTTTTTGATTGTGAGAATAGCATAAACAACCAAATACTTGTAAGTGTGAGAGAGTTGGTGGTCTATTATATAACCTTTCGAATGGAGTCTTCCCATTAAGAATAGGTGTCGGCGTCCTATTAATAATATAAGCTGCAGTCATAACACATTCTCCCCAAAACTCCATAAAGAGAAGCTTGAAACCGCAGAGCGCGTGCCACATTAAGTACGTGTCTATGCTTACGCTCAACACGACCATTCTGTTGTGGTGTACCCACACACGACGTCTCATGTATGATCCCCTTTCCTCGAAAATACGAAGTCATACACATGAACTCAGTACCATTATCACTTCTGATACACTTCAGCGATGTACTAAACTGTTTTTCAACATAAGCAATGAAGTCTTTTAGCGTCGCAGAGACACCTTGCTTAGTCGGCAACAAATACAACCAGACACTCCGAGAAAACTCATCGATAAGAGTAAGAATGTAACTGGCTCCACAATGAGCCTTTGTTCTGTAAGGACCCCATAGATCACAATGCACCATCTCAAATAAGGTAGTTGTTTTATTAGAACTTGTAGGAAAAAGACTCCTTGCTTGTTTTGATTTTACACAAATCTCACAAACTTTATTCTGAAAACTCTTATCATGAGACAAATTTGAAATAGATAAACGATCTAAAACTCCATGAGAGGGATGTCCAAGACGCTGATGCCACACTTCTACAGACGCCTTATCTGTTCGAGTCATCGCTCCAGCAAACTCCATCCCTCGCAGAAAATACAGTCCAGACAACTGTTCAGCCACTCCAGTCAGCATCTTGGTAATGCAGTCCTGTATCAAGCACAACCGATCAGTAGTCTGCATAATACATCTCTTCTCCTTAGTTAATTGTGAAACAGAAATCAAATGGCATTGCAGTCCACCACAAACAGAACATTCAGAATCGTAAGCAACGGACTCAAAACAACCGTTCCTTGCTGTGTAGCAAGTGTAACTCTCCCATCAGGTAACTTAACTTGCAAAGGAATCACTTCTCGAATATCAGAGATAAAACCAAGAGTGCCAGTCATATGATTCGTTGCGCCTGAATCAATAATCCAAGAAGATAAGAAAGACATACAAGTTAGCTTCTCATCCTGTGGTTTGCGTTCATTCAGACGAGTCACTAAAGACTTCCACTGCTCGTCTGTTAACCCAGTGAGGCCAGCTCGATCACTCGCTGTAACTGCATGAGCCGATATCTCCTGATGTACCAAACCTCCAGTAGACACCACATTAGCTCGCGCAGCAGGTCTCTCCTTCTGCGAACCACGGCCTCTTCCAGTCTGTGGTCAAGATGTTTGCTTACCACGTTGTAGCTCTCCCCACCACTCAGGATAGCCCAACGTGCGGAAACAGTTGGAGGCTAGATGTTCATTACGTCCACAACTTGAGCAGTGTTGTTTCATTCTTTCTTCCTTAGTAAGGTACGTCTGTTGAGAAGAACCTGATCCTGCAGAGTGACCAGAATTCCCTGAACCAGTTGAGTACTGTCCAGTTCGAACAGCATGTGCAGAGTTCTCGTATTTCTCATCCATAATTCGATATGTCTTCTTCGAGTCTTCATCTTGAAGTAAGACAATGTATGCTTCATCAAGTGATGGAAGCGGGTCTCGAGAGAGCAGGTTTGACTTCACTGCTCCATGTATCGCCTCATCAATCCCAGTCAAGAACTCGTGTAACTTATCTTCTTGACGTTCACGTTCCATCACGATCCCAATAGGGCAACCACAGCTCTTGGACTGCCTGAACTCGGCAAGAGATGTCCACAGATGCATCAATTTTCCATAGTATTCTTCAACTGATTGTCCCTGTTGTCTGCAGGTTGCAATTTCAGTTTTGATTCTCTGAACTCTCTGTCCATTCTTCACAGAGTATCGGCGTCGTATATGCTCCCAATACTCACTTGCCACATCGAAATTGGAGAGCGTTGATCTAATACTCTCTGAAATCGTGAGCCTCATCCAAGACATAACTAACGCATTGTTAGTCCATCAATCCTCCAAATCTCCCGAATCCTCGCTTGGTTTTGGAATCGTGCCATCCACGAAACCAAACTTCTTTCGAGCCCTAAGAGCCATCTTCAAGTTTCCAGACCACTCACTGTAATTGGATCCTTTTAATAGTGGTTGAGAGATCAACGATCCCGGATTATCACTAGAGGATAGATCATATGGTGATATGGTCTGTCGTTTAATCTCAACCCGTGGATTCATCTCTACCGTCGTCTCCTTAGTCTTCGAAGTCACAGATTATTCGACCCCTTTCTCGCCATCCTTCTCCATCGCGTATCAAGGAAAAGAAAGAACTGTGTATTATGAAGTATAATGAAGAAACAAGTATAAGTTCGAGAACACGATCAAAGTATAGGATCAATGCTCTGAAACCATGTTAAGAAAGTTTGTGTATAATGGTTTCTCTTATCTTATTCATATGTGCCGTCAACCCCTTATATACAATACTATCTCCTACAAATGTTTAACCTAACGTTAAAGTAAAAGACTAATATGGACAAATACACTTAAGGAAAGTTTCATATAAATAATCTCCCAATAGATTAATCATAATTACTTAATAAAGAACAAATGATTAGGAAAAAAGAACAACAATTAAGATTTTCATAACTAGACAAAATACTGAGCATTGAGAGGGATGGGTAAGGGGACAGCGTTGGCTGGTGAAGACTGAAAAGACGGTATCATGAAATTTCACGTGTAAACGATAGCTATTTTCTAATTATTGTTTTTAGTAAGACAGCTAACCAAAACAAATTTCAAATGAACGTTATCTTTGTGATGGAAACCTACCTCCATTCGTGTTCGTCATCCAGAAAAACAAAACGTGGAGAATTAGTATACAAGGCCGCAGCGACCAACTTTTTGGTAATCCGAATCGTCTAGATTCAAAGATCATGTCTGTTGGACAAATTATGTAAAATATTTCATATTCGTACACATACATAACTTATCTGGATGGTAGATGTTAAACACGGAGTGTTTAGCATCTTTCTAAACCGTCGTATTACTCGACCATGTCTGTTGGACATACCTACTATTTAGATAAGGGTAAACTCAAGTCTCTGTATTATTATTTTTTTTTTTTTGAACTTAAGTCTTTGTATTATTGGATCGAACTATTTTCAAAATGCAATTTTGGTTGTTTTGGCTTCTATGTTTTCCATATATTACCATTAAATCATAGAAAATATTGTCATGACTTACTGACTTTGGGTAAATTTAAGAGTTAAATAACCCATTTGAGTCGCTCATCTATATTAGTGCATGTTGAACCTAACATATATATATAGGACCGATTACATATTCTATTGTTCTAAATTATTATTATTATTTTATTAAATTATGAAATAATTAAAAATAAATTGTAAGGAATATTCTGTTTGCATTGCAACATATATAATGGGGGTTATTGGTTCAGATTTCTCTCCCAAATTTAGGTTATCCGATTGCAGTGTTCAAATACAACCCACCAGCACCGTTCACGCACAGCGTTTATTTGTTTTCTAACCCATTGAGTTACGAAAAATGCGATGTGAAGAAAGGAAATATGATAGCATCACCGAAGCAAGGTGCTGGGAATGGTTTTGAACTTGTTCTTTACAAAAATGAAGCCTTACTATATTTCATGTGGCGAGCATGACGGTGCTCACTGCAGCAATGGCACCATGAAGTTCACCGTCATGCCTATCCTCCCCCGTTGGTAATTGTTTAGGTATTAAAAGCCAACTCCAACGTCAAAAGTATGAAAAATTAGATTCTCATTTTGTTGTTGTGTCGTCAATAAAACAGATTACCATTATTCACATTTGTTGGGAGTTGTTTGTGGTTTTGCTTTGTCTTTTTATTTATGAGATCACCACTGTTTATGTATACCATATTTTCTACGGGAAAAACTAATGGCAGGATTGGGTGTTTTTATTCAAAAATGACAAAAAATTGAGCGAACGAAAAAATGTATTAATAGAATTGAAAATTCAAATTTACGGGAGATTGTAATGTAAATTCAAAGGGCCAATATTTTCATACCAAACGCACACCCACAGTTGAACCGGTTTACCCAGTTACCCATATATAATCTGGTTGTATAATTTGGCTAGTGCGCACATCCACACATGCTGGTATAATCATGTTATAAATATTTATCAATACACACAACATCGATTTTTTTTGTCATGAACTTAAAACAGATTCATATTGACTCTGTAAACCACACTGGTAATTTCACATCTATGTGAATGACGAAAGACTGTTGTTCCTGACACTTCGTGTTAGACTATACGCCCTTGTGTTTTGCGTTCGTGGTACATGATTGATCTCTGAGCTGAGGAAACTTTCTTGTAGGATCTTGATATCTTCCAAATAACTTGTAAAAGCGGGTCATTCTTCTGGTTCCGAAACCATCTTCACAATTGAGAACAATCCGTTGCAAATGTGACCCGAATCTGACGTAAATTTCTCATACACTTCATTGCCCAAAGTAGAGCTTCCACCTCCGAATGAAGCGGGGATAGACTAGCCCTGAAATTTCTTGCCTCCATCAAACCCTGAAAGCCTTCTAGCGTACTATACCAACCTTCTGAAAACAGCCAATTATCTTTCCATGAACCATCTGTAAAACACCAACGCCCTGGAATAGATGGTAAGTTGAAAGCCTCAAGAGGTTGTGTCGTCCTCTGTGTGTTCACCACATCTGCTTCAGGCCAAAGTGTTGATTATGTTTCGTCAATTTGAGTGTTTCCCTAGGATCAATATCCATATTACTAAATACCTTGTTATTCTTTCCTTTCCAAATATACCATAAGATCTATGCAAATTGAAGATCATCCATTTTCAGGTGAACTCTCCAGAATAAGTGATCCATATTCGTGAAGAGAGAACTAAAGGGAAAATGGCTGGATTTGATGGGATCTGTGAGAGTTGACGCGCTGGAGGACATTCAAAGAAAACATGGTTTATCGATTCTTCTGAAGCTCCACATCTGGCACAACATATATCTCCTTGTAGTCCTCTTACTTGCAGATTTTTCGTAACTGCTATACACCCTGACACCAATTGCCATAAGAAATGCATCTTTGGTGTACCGTACTTTCCAGAAGAATCCTTTCAATATATCAACTGTAGGTCCGAACACTACTGGTGGTTTTTTCTTATCTAGATAAACCCGTTCTACTTGGTATCCTGATTTACCTGTGTATTTTTCATTGTTTGTGAAATGCCATCCATCCCTATCCATCATATGAGTTTTACTCAATGGAATGCTTTCCATGATTTTTTCATCATGAGGATCCACTAAAGCCTGAATTACCTGTGAGTTCCAAGTTCGCGATTATGAATCAATGAGAGATTCAACTTTAAGGTCCGGGTAAATGTTATGTTGGTTTTTGTTTTCTGGTCTCGGGCGAGTGGTTAGGAGCCATGGATCGTTCCATACAGAGATAGATGATCCTGATCCCATCATTTTGATTAGTCGTTTGCTAACCAGATATCTTGCAGAGACAATACCCCGCCAGCCATATGATGGAGAATATGATCTGATCGGTTCCAGGGGTGAAGCGTTCCTATAGTTCTTTAAAAACTCGTGAGAATAAGGTATTTGGTTTTTCAATCAGGCGCCATAACTGTTTACCAAGCATCACCGTGTCAAAATCAGTGAGATCTTTAAAACCTAAACCTCCTTCATCCTTATTTATACATATTTTATCCCATGATTTCCAGTGCATGTCTTTTGTACTACCACTTGGACTCCACCAGAATTGTGCAACCGCACTCGTCATTTTCTTTGTAGTTGCCTTTGGTAAACGATAACAAGATCACATGATTTGGTAAGTCTGTAATCACTAACTTAATAATCACTTACTTTCCTCCTTTAGTGAAGAACTTAAACGTCCAACCATTAACTCTGCTGTTTAAACGTTCCTGAATAAAACCAAAAATTTGTATCTTGGACCCTCCAAGATTCTCTGGTAGTCCCATGTAAGATCTTATTCCTTCTACATTTTGTATTCCCAAGATATCCCATAGTTCATGTCTGCTGGATTCCTCAATCTTATGTCCAAATTGAATCGAAGACTTTTGAAAATTTATTTGTTTGCTTGATACCGCCTCATTGTTGGGGTCAAAATCTGTCACGACGGAATCGATGTCCGAAAGTCCTTAGAAAAACCGAATCTCGGTCAAAACTTCAAAAGCCGAGAAAACGAACAGCTGAAACGGATCGCCTGGCGAGCTCGGCCGCGACACGAGCCAGCTCGCCCGGCGACCACAGCCGTGTTGAGGGTCGAGTCGCCGGCGAGCTCGGCCGTGACACGGGCCAGCTCGCCCGGCGAGCACGGCCGTGTTGCCGGTCGACTCGCCGGCGAGCTCGGCCGCGACACGAGCCAGCTCGCCCGGCGAGCACGGACGTGTTGCCGGTCGACTCGCCGGCGAGCTCGGCCGTGACATGGGCCAGCTCGCCCGGCGAGCATGACCGTGTTGCCG
>NC_027751.1:23051510-23052805 GCF_000695525.1 Brassica oleracea var. oleracea | reverse complement strand
GTGTGAATTTCGGTTCCCACAGTTTGGCGCTAAAAGGAGGGGGGGTACGGATCTATCTCTCTCGCAACCACACACGCTCAGTCCAATATGACGACCAACGCTGACAAAGACCCGTAAACTCACGACGGGACTCCCGTCGATGCCAACGCTGATAAAACTCCAGCTGGAAACGTATCAACGGTCACTGCCGACACCGTGATACTAGACCAGATGAAGGAAACGTTCGCCTCTGCTCAGAAAAAGACGGACGAACAAGGAAAACTCGTGGCCTCTCTCGGAAAATAGGCGGACACCTTAATGGCGAAGGCCAGGAGCAAAGCCCCGTACGGAACCACAAGAGCCCGCAGCGGTAGAAGACTTGATTTCAAAACTCCGAGCAATCGAGCTGCACACGCGGACAAGGCTTCCTCAGGCCAAAACCCTGATGAAACGCTCCAGCCAGGTGCACAGTCAACTGCGGAGAACCTTCCACCTTCTACCGGGAGCAACGAAGGAGAAGAAATCGAGCGCATCGACCTGGATATAAGCGACCAGTCCGATCACTCGGACGACGGTGCTGACATCCACCCAAGAAGAACGCGAAGCCAGTCCGCTCGGCAAGACGCGTCCTTCGAAAAACCCATGACCGAGGAAGAAGAAAACCTCTATTGGGTAGAACCGGAGGAGCTGGCCGATAAGCAGGCCAGGATCCACCGCGGCCAACACAGACAAGCTTGCAAGGCTGCCAGAAATCCTGATGAGATTCACGATCTCTGAGAGTATATCGCGAAAACCGCAGCGGAGGTGAAAGCGGTGAAATCACAAATCCACCACGCGACAAGCGCTGCCCCCGAGATCGAGAGACTTCTTGAGGAAGCACGTAAAACCCCATTCACTGCCCGGATTACTGAGACCAACGTCTTGGACCCGGAGAAGATCAAAATTCCCATCTATGATGGCACCACCGACCCGAAAGCGCACCTGAAGTCTTTCCAGATCGCGATGGGGAGGTGCAAACTCAAGGAACGCGAACGAGACGCTGGCTACTGCCACCTCTTCGTCGAAAACCTCAAAGGAGCCGCGCTCGAATGGAAGTTTCCGCCAACTTGCTTCAGAGTTTCTCAAGCAGTATTCCATGTTCATGGATAGAGAAACCTCGGACGTCGATCTCTGGAGCCTGTCTCAAAGAGAAGACGAGCCACTACGCGAGTTCATGAACAGATTCAATCTAGTAATGGCAAGAGTCACCGGTATCAGCGACAAAGTGGCGATCGATGCTCTGAAGAAAACTCTCTGGTACCACTCGAAATTCCGGG
>NC_027751.1:23050883-23051381 GCF_000695525.1 Brassica oleracea var. oleracea | reverse complement strand
TCTTCATAAGGCAACGGACTTCATCGTAATGGAAGAGGAGATGAAAATCCTCTCCCAGAAGTGCAACTCGCAGAAGATGTCCACGAAAAAGAAAAGCTCTCGAAACGACAAGAATGTCCGCCACGAGGGAGAAGACATCCAGGGCGAGCACAACTACACTATTAATTCCGAACAAGGGAAGACCTCCGGAAACACCTGGTCCAGGAACCAGTATAAGGATAACTCTTACTGCGAGTTCCACCAGACCAAAGGTCATTCCACTATGAACTGCAAAGTTCTCGACGCAAGGCTAGCCGCAAAACTCCTCGCTGGCGACCTCACGAAGGTCACTAGCATAAAAGACCTCATCTTGGATTCCGACCGCCCTCCCAGGACTGATAAAGAGTCTCCCGAGAGGGACGCACGCGCAAATCAGTCTGGGGAAAAACGCGGAAGAAGGCAGGATGACCTTGGAGACAACAGTCCCCGCCGGAGGATAAACATGATCATTGGAGAATC
>NC_027751.1:23047639-23049627 GCF_000695525.1 Brassica oleracea var. oleracea | reverse complement strand
GAGAGCCGATCAGTCATCGCACAGCCTTAGAGCCGAAAGTAAACCTACGTCTTGCTCTAAACCCAGTCCTACTGGTCCACTAACATCACAAGACATGATACGAGATCTTAAAAACATGTCCCATCATCTATATCTAATACGCTCACGAAACTTTGCGAAACTCCTAAACGTTTCCGAGCGCCCTCGTTCAGTAAAAGCAAACGAACAAGACGATAAACTAAGAGTTAAGATACGAAGTGACTACTCGTATCTTTCCCTCACACTTGACAGAAGTATAAACTAAAACGCACAGAATGTCAATCATTCATCATATATATAGAAGCCGCAAAAAACGGCTAGGACCCAAAGCCACCAAACGGCCGGTCTCAAACACATAGTTCACATAGCCTCGCAAGGCCATAACACACATTAATCAAATACGGCCACACTCGGCCTAGATACATCAAACCTCAAAATAAAACTAAGGAAAATATTCCCAACAATCCTCAAAGCTCGAAGTCGAGGAACCCGGACATGGAGATCCCGAACGAGCTCACGGGCTGATCCACCTCTCCGTCCGCGACTCCGGCACCTTCATCACCGACACCGGTTCCCGCTTCCGCCGTGTCCTCCGAGACCTCGATGAAGTCCCAAAGCTGTCGGACCCTTCCTTCGATCGGAGGAAACAAGGATTCGGCATGGGCACACCCGTTCGTAAGACCCAACATCTCGGCGACCTTGGCAAGAAAAGAGAAGTCCTCGTTCTGCGACTCGTAGATGGTAGCAACCGAGCCACAGCACTCACGAAAATCGCCCACGAATTTTTGAGCATCCTTAAAGCTCTCGAATTCGGTGGCAAACAAAGCAACCCTCCGCTTCATTTCGGCGACAATCGCTCTCTTTCCTCTCCTCTCCCACGGACAAGGGCTAGAGAATGGAGCTCAGCCTGTCTCCGGCTCTGTTCTTCGACCTCCTTCCGAAATCGAAAGAGTTCTCTTTCAGCCTCCTCGGCTTTTAAGTGAGAGATACGCGATTCCCGGAAACTTCCGTCGAGCGCCGCATTGAACACCCTCATCCCCTGTACGAACTTAAGATCGGAAAGGGAAACAAAAAAAAAATAATTTAGATCAAAGTTCAAAGGATAAACCTCGTTGATTAAGCTGGAGCCTTCGGCGACTACTTTCCTCCTCGACTCTTCGTCCAACGACTTATGAGTAGTAAAACCGGGAGGGAGGGAGGCAAAAAAGTCGCTGGGAAGGGGAACCTCGCTGGTTCCACTCCTTTCCCCCGGGGAGAAACCAGGGTTCCATTCTGGCAGCGGAAGGTTTCCCAAGACGTTCTCGGAGGCAACTCCCTAGCCTTTCTGAGACCTGATTCTCTGCCTCTGAGCAGGGAAGACATCAATGACCGGGTCTACGCCATACGGAACGTCCAGAGGCTGAGAGACGGCTCGAGATCGATGGAGCTCCATCGCGCTTCGAATCCGCTTGACGGTGAAGGAATTCCAGAAGAACGGCCTGTTGCGGAGAAGATCTCGCTTGGCAAAAAGATCGGCAGGAGTCGGTGGAAGGATCCTGTTCACTACAAGATAATAAAAAAAATCATCTTCGCATGTTTTTATGGTATCAAAACGAAAAATATAGCTATTCGTATTACCACGGGTGAAGTTCCACTCCCGACGGAATAGGTGGAGGTAGCTCTCCTTGACAGGCTCCCCATCTATCCGGACAAAGAAAAAGCGCTCGAATCATGCCTTAGGATATTAAGTGTGCCCCTGAATTATTGCCATACCCTTCTTTGGCGCCATGCGGTATGAGCCATCGATCCCCGTTCCTCTCGTAAACCAAAATCCCTCGAAGTCGCCAGGGTTAAGGTCCATTCCTAGCTCGTAACTCAAGATCAACACGCCGAGCCAATGCTGCAAGGCCGGAACGCTTAGCTGGCTGATCGAAAGCCCAAAGTGGTGAAGCGCGCGGACGATGGTACCAGGGATCGGAAACCACATGCGG
>NC_027751.1:23038753-23046582 GCF_000695525.1 Brassica oleracea var. oleracea | reverse complement strand
TCCGTTGGAAGAACCATGCCTATACCAATGGCTACTTCACGAGTAAAATCGTAAAAACGCTTAAGTCTCGATACGGCCCAAAGAAGGTCCGAATTGCGGACAACGGCCCATCCTTGGTCCCAAAAGACTTGAACCCAAAAACTGGTATGACGGTTTATCGCATCCGTGGGAAGAGATAAATGTCAAATTTCCGAAGATAGTCAGAAAGAAGAAGAAAATATGGAAAAGCCCGCTTGGCGACAAATCCTGCCCGAGAAGAGGTAAACCGACCTAAGGAGGAGTATATAAGAAGGACCTTGGACGAAGAGAGAAAAAAGGGCATTCTAAGAGCAAACTTAATACTTAGAGCAATTTAGGCATTTTTCCGTTTTTACTACCGAGCTGCGACTCGACTAGGTTAGAACTTAGGTGACTAGACTAGCGAACATACAGACAGCTCTCGTGGCCTAGGATCTTACCTGTTGTTCACGCTCTAACACGGATTCGGAAAAAAGACCTCTTTGTTCTCTTCGCTGTTTTACGATTTATTACTTTCGAATCTTTCATATTGATTGTGTTGTGCGTGGCCCAACAGAGAACCGGGACATTCAGGGAAGGCTAGGTTAACTTGGCTTTCCTCCGATTAACAAAACTCGACGGTGTGAATTTCGGTTCCCACACTCATACTCGTTTAAAACCCTGAAAATGGTTTCATACTCTTCTTTTTGTGCGTTGCAGAAGAAGAGGCTGTGATCTGCAAAGAGCAAATGAGATATCGATGGACATGCTTTGGCCACCTTCACTCCGGTTATTTGTTTTTCTCTCTCCGCATTTTTGATGTTTGCAATTAAAGCCTCAGTGCACAGGATGAATAAATAAGGCGATAATGGATCCCCTTGATGTAAACCCGTGTGCGGAATTATGAGACCGCGTGGTTAGCCATTTAGTAAACCCTGATATTGAACCGATGATATACACTCCATCATTAGCTTGATCCAATGAGGATCAAACCCCATTTTGTGCAGGAGGGCCTGAATAAAGTCCCATCCCACCTTGTCATACGCTTTACGCATGTTTGTTTTGATGGTCATATACTTTTCTTGACATGCTTTGTTAGTTCTCAAGCCATGTAACATTTCCTGAGATATAAGAATATTATCCGATATTAATCTTCTTGCCACAAATGCCGATTGAGTTTCTGAAATAAGCTTGGGAAGACAAAGTTTCAATCTCTGACATAACACCTTTGAAATGATCTTATACCTGACACTACATAGACTTATTGGTCTTAGTTGTGTCATCATTGTAGGTTGTTCCATCTTTTGAATCATGCAAATGTTGGTGATGTTTAACCTTGAGTCCATTACACCTGAAGCCAAAAAATTAGTCACCATCTCAACCAAGTCTTTTTTAACTATATGCCAGGAATGTTGGAAGAACAGAGCTGTCATTCTGTCTGGTCCCGATGCCTTTTTTGGATACATCATAAACAAATCATGGCGTACCTCGTCCTCCGTAGCTATCCTTAATAACCTTTGATTCATCTAAAGGGTAATACACGGTGTTATCTCCGTCATGAAACTATTAAATTCTGATGGGGAAGTGGTGCTAACTAAGTCCTCGAAATAGTCAACAGCCACTTTCTCGACCACCTTATCCTCTGTGATCAAATTTCCATATTCATCATGTAGTCCCACAGTCCTATTACGAATACGCCGTTGCTTCGTTAAGACGTGATAGAATTTTGTGGTGAGATCCCTAAATGTGTACCACATATTCCGATTTTTCTAATGCCAGTAATCGTCTTCATCCTTGTACGCGTCATGTAATTTCTTCGATACGTCTAAAATTTTCTCATGAGACCTATTATTGTCTGCTTGTACCTCCTCTAGAGCTCTCTGAAGATCCTTAATTTTTTCCTTCTCATATGGTGGATTGTTTTTCCACCATTTAGCAATTTCATGCCGACAATTGCTAATTTTTATAACTATATCCTATGTTCGACCTTCAGTATATTCTGACAAGCCTAGAGCAATTGATTCCATAAGACCATCCTGCCTAATCTATCTCTTATCGAGCCGAAATTTCCCTTTCCTCCTAGGAACTTTATCTTCTAGATAAGCCACTATTGGGACATGGTCATACCCTACCATCCCTAGGTATTCACTGTAAGAGCATGAAGAGAAGTACGTCAATCTTCGTTTGCCAGAGCACGATCGAGACGACATCTGATCATCACTGCCCCTTTCTCTCTCCCTGTTCTTTCTTGCCATGACATTTTGTTTCTTCGAGCCAAAAGTTCTAATAAACCAGTATTTTTTATCATGTTGCTGAAAGGTATAAAAAAATCCATACTTCTTAAAGGTCCGCCCTCTTTTTCATGATTTTTCTATATGAGATATATACTATTTTATTTCCTAATATATATAAAATAATAATATCTCAGACAAAAAAAAATCATTGAGCTATATGCTAAATTATCTTATGGTCACTCAAATTTAATTCTAAGAGTAAACGATGATGAAATAGAAGATTAAAAAGGATTATATGTAATTTGTATGGATTCGTCAACGTTAATTAGTTCAAGTCGCAATTAAAGTGAAGAAGAGTCAACGTCATTCCACTAAACAAGTGTCAGTGGACGATCCCTTATAAATCTTCACATTTTTTTACCCAGTCGTCTCACTTATTTGGTTTCTCACTATTATTCACTTGTTTATTTTATTTTGTTATAGCTACAATTCAAATATTTACGACCGCACCTTACTCTTTTACTCATTGTGAATGAATGTAATATTGGCGTGCTAAAAATAATGAATGTTAGCCGATTATCATTTTTGTTATCATTAGTATTTTTGAATGATATTTTCAAAACAAATGTGACTAAATTTCACATTTCTGGCAGTTGGGCACCATATCTTTCCTATAAATAATCAATCTGTGAATCTTTAAAAAAAACATCAAAATCATTTATCAATTAAGTAACAATTCACATGGCACACTCTCGTTTTCTAAACCTTGTTTTAGTCTTTATGACCGTTGCCTCCATATTCTCTACATTTGCTGAGGCCAATAGGGCATTTGGATGGGGTTGGGGTGGTGGCTCAAATTATTCAAGCAGTTCAGGTTCAAGCTGGGGCTCTGGATGGGGTTGGGGCTCTAGCCGGAACAGCTCAGGATGGGGTTGGGGTGCGGGCACCAACTATTCAAGTGGTTCAGGTTCAATCCCCGGTTCGGGATGGGGTTGGAGTTGGGGTACGGGCTTCAACCAATCAAGTGGTTCAGGTTCAAGTCCAGGATGGGGTTGGGGCTGGGGTCCTATGAACGGACAAAACTCAGGATCTGGCAGCTCGGGGTCTGGTTGGGGTCCTAAGAATACAAACAGCTCGGGATCTGGCAGCTCCGGTTCTGGCTGGGGCTGGGGAGGTCACTCAGAAGAAGTCTATAACGCCACCTACAATGAACCTAGGAAGATCATAGTCGGAGGAGATAAAGAGTGGACTTATGGTTTCAATTACTCCGACTGGGCTTCTAAGACTGCTCCCTTCTTTGTCAATGACATACTTGGTGAGTATTTTTTTTCTTTTTTTTCCTTTTTTTTCTTTTCTACACAATCTGACAAATTGTTAAACAAAATATATATAGTTTGCATCAAAATAGTCGACATTGTTTGTTGCCAAATTCATAGGTATCATTATATTGTTGACATTGTTGATAATATCAACAAGTTTGACGGTAACATCAGTGATATATATGTTTTATCCGATTGCAGTGTTCAAATACAATCCACCAGCACCATTCACGCCCACCGTCTACTTGTTTTCTAACCCATCGAGCTACGAAAAATGCGATGTGAAGAAAGGAAATATGATAGCATCACCGAAGCAAGGTACTGGGAATGGTTTTGAGCTTGTTCTTACAAAAATGAAGCCTTACTATATTTCATGTGGCGAGCATGACGGTGCTCACTGCAGCAATGGCACCATGAAGTTCACCGTCATGCCTATCCTCCCCCGTTGGTAATTGTTTAGGTATTAAAAGCAACCTCCAACGTCAAAAGTATGAAAAATTAGGTTCTCATTTTGTTGTTGCGTGGTCAATAAAACAGATTATATTATAAATCAATTGATGGATATCCATAATCGGCCCAGTCAATAACCGGCCCAATACCTAGAGAGAGAGAGAGAGGCGGCCGCAGGAGAGAGAGAGAGAGGCGGCTTAGAGAAGGGAAACTCTAGTTTCCTTTTTCTTGTATTTGTACACTTTCCATATTTATGTCTTTCCTTTTATCTCTTTGTAATTCTCATATATAAGGGCACATTATGATTGATTAATAAGAACAAGAACTTACTGATTCCAATTCTAAGTTTTACAACACGTTATCAGCACGAAACTCTAAATCACTGAGCCAAAACCCAAATCGTCAAAACCCTAAAAATCCTAACCCTAGCCGGTGAACCCGACGAACCCTAATCCCAATCGCGTCTCTTGCGTTCCGATCCGAGGCGTTCTCAATCCGTCTCAGCTTCAGACGATCTCAGTCCGTTCTCAGCTCAGACGACTTCAGCCCCAGCTCGCATCCCGGACAGCTCACGTTCCCGACAGCAAGCACACCATCCGCAACCCGATAGCAGTTGGCGCACGCGACCTCAGCCTCAATCCGTTCGCAACAACATCATACAGCTCGCGTCCGACGATCAAGGCATTCCCGATCAGCTCGTGTCCAAATCACGGATTGCTTGCGTTCGTTGCCGTTCGTGTTGCAGCTCGCGGTTCATCCATTGGTGGCCCGGTTTCAACAATCTACTAATCTAAAGGTAATTCAAAATCTAAGAACCTATGAATCGAATTTGGATTGTTTGTAAAGAATGAAACCCTAAAACCTAATCTTTAAGATAAAGCCATAGGATAATAGATCAAACCCTAATGAGAAAATCAAAGCTCTATAAGTTCGATACCCCAAACCCTAAATCGAGATTGATCTATTGATCAATTAAAATCAAAATAAAGAGTCCCACCATGTCCAAGGAAACGGCCATCATGGCCATGGTCGAGGTAATAGAAACGGACGTGGCCGTGGCCGAAGCTCCTTTGGCCGCGGCCGAAGCTCCTTTGGCCGCGGGCGAGGGAATCAACATGGTAGCGACCATGGGCGTGACCGTGGCTCATTTGGAAGAGGTCATGGTCGCGGCCGTGGATCTTCATTCAAACCTCAACACTCGACCAGCTCAAGCAAATCAGTGTGCCATAGATGTGGAATTGGAAATCATTGGGCTAAGACTTGTAGGACTCCCAAGCATCTAGTTGACCTCTATCAAGAGAGTTTAAAAGGGAAGAATCCTGAAGCCCATATGACTTATCAAGATGATGAAAATGAGTTCGATCATGATAAAGACGATCTTATGAATTATGAAACTTCTGATTGTCTAAAAGACTGAAGATTGATTTCGACATTTGTAATCTAAAATCTATGATTCTTTGTTTTGGTATTTTTAATTTCTATGTTGTCATTTCTTTGAACTTATTTTAAAACTTAGTAATAATAAGAATGATTTTATAAATAAAGTCTCTAAGTAGCATCCGCCCAAGGTCATAAGAAAGTTTTAGAATCCATACCCGCACTATCTACTAGTCTTTACCATGCTAACGTCAGTATGATCGAGGCCAATGCCACTTTTAACAAAGAGGCAATCGACAACTTCACTCTATGGCACGACCGGCTTGGCCATCCCGGTTCGACCATGATGCATAAACTGATCCTGAACACAAACGGCCATTCTCTTAAAGAGAAAAGAATCATCCCTAAGCATCTATCTTGTGTTGCTTGTTCCCAAGGGAAACTCATTTCTAGGCCATCACCAGTTAAAGTCACTAAGGAGACTATAAACTTTCTGGAAAGAATTCAAGGATAAATCTGTGGACCAATACACACACCTTGTGGGACATTTCAATATATCATGGTCATCATTGATGCGTCCACTAGATGGTCGCATGTCTGTCTCCTGTCATCCCGCAACCAGGCATTTGCTAGGTTGCTTGCTCATATAATTCAATTACGAGCTCATTTTCCATATTTCCCTTTAAAGACTATACGTCTTGATAATGCTGGTGAGTTTACTTCCCAAGCGTTTAATGATTACTGTATGTCCATGGGGGTACGTGTGGAACACTTCGTGGCACATGTACATACACAGAATGGCTTAGCCGAATCATTTATAAAACGCATACAGGTCATAGCTCGACCATTACTCATGAGGTCAAGACTTCCGGTCTCAGCGTGGGGACACGCCGTCCTTCACGCGGCCGAGATCATACGCATCAGGCCATCTAGTGAACATAAATATTCCCCGTCACAATTGCTTACGGGTCATGAGCCAGACATTTCTCATCTTAAGACATTCGGCTGTGCCGTTTATGTTCCAATTGCTCCACCACAGAGAACAAAGATGGGACCTCAAAGGAGGATGGGGATATATGTTGGATTTGATTCCCCCACGATTTTAAATTATCTCGAGCCAACTACGGGTGATTTATTTAAGGCCAGATACGCGGGTTGTCATTTCAATGAATCCGAACTTCCAACATTAGGGGGAGATAGCAGTAAAATGGTAAAAGAAATATCATGGAATTAAACATCCATATCTTGGCAAGATCCTCAAACTCAAGAATGTGATTTAGAAGTTCAAAAGATCATACATTTACAAAAGCTAGCTAATCAATTGCCAGATTGCTTTGCTGACCCGAATAAAGTGACTAAGTCATATATACCAGCTGCTAATACACCAATAAGAATTGATGTTCAAGAGGGACACAATCAAGTTGCTACAGAGTCTAGACAACGTTTGAAACGTGGTAGACCAATAGGTTCCAGAGATAAGAACCCTCGGAAAACAACGAAAGGTGTTGAAATGGAAACCGAGGGACATGATATCCGAGACACGGCCGCGGCCGATCCGAAACCCCGTGAAACGGCCGTGGTCGACCCTGATGCCCTTGATGTGGCCGGCTCTGATGTACCAAACAATGATTCTTGGGACGCCAAGATTCATGGTACTGAAGTTCCTGATAACAATGAGATCTCAATAAACTATGTCTTGTCTGGAATACAATGGAACCGAAAGGATGTCGACATCGATGATATATTTGCATACAAGGTAGCACTTGAACTTATGGATTTAAACGAGGATCATGAACCCACGTCCATTTATGAGTGCACTCAACGATCAGATTGGATCAAATGGAAATAAACTATAAACGTGGAGTTAAACTCTTTAAAGAAGAGAGGTGTTTTCAGCCCTATAATCCGAACACCATTTGATGTAAAACCAGTTGGATACAAATGAGTCTTTGTGAGGAAAAGAAATGAGAATGGTGAAGTCGTGAGGTATAAATCCCGGCTTGTTGCACACAGAGACCAGGAATCGATTATGAGGAAACATATTCCCCTGTGGTGGACGCAGCAACTTCAACATATTCTCCTGTGGTGGATGCAACAACTTTCAGATTCCTGATAAGTCTGGCCATAAGAGAAAACTTAAACCTACGGTTAATGGATGTAGTAACCGCATATTTATATGGTCCACTGGATAATGAAATTTATATGAAAGTTCCAGAAGGTATCGAATTGAAAAGCAAAGAGAGTTCTCGAGAACAACATTGTACTAAGTTGAATAAATCTCTTTATGGACTGAAACAATCCGGTCGAATGTGGTACAATAAACCGAGTGAGTACCTAGTGAAAGAAGGATATAGAAATGATCCAATCAGTCCATGAATTTTCATAAAGAAATTAGAAAACAAAGGATTCGTGATCATAGCAGTATATGTTGATGATCTGAATATCCTAGGAA
>NC_027751.1:23033560-23038673 GCF_000695525.1 Brassica oleracea var. oleracea | reverse complement strand
TTGGGATTACAACTTGAGTACATAAATGATGGTATCCTTGTGCATCATATGGCATATACAAAAAAAGTACTCAAGAGGTTCAATATGGCCGATTGCCATCCTCTGTCCAGTCCCATGGTCGTGAGGTCTCTCGGCCTGGACACTGATCCATTTCGTCCCAAGATGGACGATGAAGAAGTCCTCGGTCCCAAAGTGCCATATCTTGGTGCCATAGGAGCTTTTATGTACTTGGCAACTCACACACGGCCTGATATAAGCTTTGCCGTGAACCTACTATCTAGGTTTAGCTCATGTCCGCCCCAAAGGCTCTGGAACAGAATTAAACATGTTCTTCGTTACCTGCAAGGAACGAAAGACTTGGGTCTATTTTATACTAACCATAACAAAGATGGTTTAGTTGGCTTTGGTGATGCAGGCTTTCTATCAGATCCACACAATGCTCGATCACGGACAGGATATGTCTTTACACATGGAGGTACGGCCATATCATGGCGTTCCATGAAGCAGACAAGCGCGGCCACATCTTCGAACCATTCGGAAATATTGGCCATACATGAGGCCAGCCGCGAATGTGTCTGGTTAAGGTCGATGACCCAACATGTCCGATCAGATTGTGGGATGGTCAAGTGCAAGAAACCGACCGTGATGTATGAGGACAATGCAGCATGTATTGCTCAGCTCAAAGATGGCTACATCAAAAGAGATAGAACAAAGCATATTTTGCTCAAGTTCTTCTTCACCCACGATTTGCAAAAGGCTGGAGAGGTCCAAGTGGTTCAAGTACATTCCAGCGACAACTCAGCTGATCTATTTACCAAGTCACTTCCAACTTCTACATTCAAGAAGCTCACGCATCAGATTGGGATGCGTAGACTGAAGGATCTTCAGTGATGATCAGAACATGGGGAGTATACGTGTTGTACTCTTTTTCCTTCACCATGGTTTTGTCCCACTGGGTTTTCTTGGTAAGGTTTTAATGAGGTAACATCCAAAGCGTATTACAATCCCTGTATGGTTATGGCATCCAAGGGGGAGTGTTATAAATCAATTGATGGATGTCCATAACCGGCCCGGTCAATAACCGGCCCAATACCTAGAGAGAGAGAGAGAGAGGCGGCCGCAGGAGAGAGAGAGAGAGAGAGAGGCGGCTTAGAGAAGGGGAACCCCTAGTTTTCTTTTCCTTGTATTTGTACACTTTCCATATTTATGTATTTCCTTTTATCTATTTGTAATTCCCATATACAATAGCACATTATGATTGATTAATAAGAACAAGAACTTACTGATTCCAATTCTAAGTTTTACAACAGATTACCATTATTCACATCTGTCGGGAGTTGTTTTTTCTTTTTTTTTCTGAAAAAGGGTAAACCCGGGTCTATTAAAGACACAGACCAAACCCCCGGGTGGATATACAGCCCACGGATAGACCCTCTCCTGAGCATTCAAATGAGCCGAAAGCAATAGTCCATATCCGTGTGGCCAGTGGGATTCGAACCAGGGTTCACCGTATTGGGTTTATTCCCTCAAGTTGTTTGTGGTTTTGCTTTGTCTTTTTATTTATGAGATCACCATTGTTTATGTATACCATATTTTCTCGGGAAAACTAATGGCAGGATTGGGTGTTTATATTCAACAATGGCAAAAAATTGAGCGAACTAAAAAATTTATTAATAGAATTGAAAATTCATATTTACGGAAGATTGTCGTACCAAACGCAGATCCACGGTTTAACCGGTTTACCCAGTTACCCATATATAATCTGGTCTTATAATCTGGTTTGTGCGCACATCCGCATATACTGGTATAATCATTTTATAAATATTTATCAATACATACAATATCAATTCAAAATTTATTATTTGCTCAAAAATCTAATAAATTGGATATCAAAGTTATTAAACATTACAAAAGGTTTCCTTAAAATAAAATACTTTTTACATTGTAAAAAGTATTTAAAAAATACTCATGTAGTGTAATATTTTTTGCAAAAATAGTAATATTTTGTAAATAATAGTATATATATATATATATATATATATATATTAATCAATATATATATATATATATAAATATTTATCTTTCGTTTGAAATTTCAAAAATATGTCAGTTTATGTTTTTCATTTTAAAATATTAAGATGGAAAAAAATTTTGGGTGTTTTTCAAAAACAACCCAAAATTCAAAGTCAAACGTAAACCCAACCATTTTTTTGTCATTACTATTCACCCATACTCTCCCTATGTTTTTCAAATATTTACAAAATCTCCATTATAATTAAATTTCTTTATTATTTCGAAATTAACAAAAAAAAAAAACAAATACACCTTAAACATTTTTCCATAGTTACAACAATGTTATTATCATTACTTTTTTCAACCATCATGAACCACCATTTTTTACGGTATTCTTGACATTTTCTGCCAAATTGGACGGCTTGGTGGTAAATCGAAAGAAGTATGGTGGTCGAGTGAAGAGGATAGGCATAGTACCCACACTTATATTATGCTCAACAGCGAGGATGCAGTGACGCGTTTGTTTGAAAGGTAAATATTATTCGCCGTTGGTTAGTGTAGCAATATATATTATAATAATATTTACTGACTCATATTCTTTTAACTTGCATTTTGTTTGTAATGCAAGTTGAAGAAGCAATACCAAGAATATCTGCAACTCAGCTGGAGCAACATAAAGATTAACACTTTGTCAAGTGGTTAAAATCTCAGGTACTATATCTCACGCAATTAGTAATCAAGTGGAAAATGCGATTTTAATGTTATAACATTGTTGTAGGTTGATCATGATGATCTATATTATCTAGTATTGTTTCACGATTTGGTCCAAGGTCAAGTAGCAAAGGTCACCACATCACCTATGTATTTCACACGAGGTTTTACCTTTCATGCATACAAGTATGGGAGATGGCAGGCAACAAGAAACAACAAAATATGTGTGAAAGGCGAAAGACTTTTACGGGATCTTGTTGGAGATTATTGAAGTGGAAATACGTCCTCTCCAAATGCAATTGGTTCGACCCCGTGGTGAACAGAGGCGTTCGGATTAACAAATTCGGTGTTGTGAGTGTCAATTCTAGAAGAAAATACAACAAATTCGACCCTTTAATTTTGGTTTCTCAAGCCAAGCAAGTTAGCTTCATTTCGTATCCTCATGGACGAATAGTTGCTGGAGAAGAACCACCTTTGCAAGAAGAAGCGTGTATCATTGAAGTCGGCGTACCTGAACAACAAACTGATGACATCCTTCTTATTGATCTGGATAACCGTCAATATGAAGATCTCTACGACGATATGATTGATGAAGCATGTGAAGACGAGTTTGATGCAAGCTGTGATGATCATTATATCGATATTGATGAAAACTCGACACTACAAGAAAACACGCTATATTCTGACGGACGTCCAGACGGACATCCAGACGGACGTCCAGATGGACAACAAAGTCGTCGGACGCATTTGACGATTTTCCGACGGCATTCCGACGAAAACAAAAAATACTACTTCGTCGGAAATTCGTCGGAATATACTGATTACTTTCCGACCAAAGAGTGTGCGTCGGTATATACCGACGCAATTCCGACGACATTCAGATTAAATATATAACCGTTATGTTCGTCGGAAATTCGTCGGTATATACCGACGACTTTCCAACGACATTGCGATCAATAATATAACCGTCGCTATCGTTGGAAGTTCGTCGGTATATACCGACGAATTTCTGTGAACCTTTTGACAGTTGCCGACAAATACATATGACCGTTTTATAGCCATTGAGATAGGAAAATACCGACAGAATTTCGACGGATATGACCGTTAGGGTCGTCGGAATTTCATCGGAATGTCGTCGGACTGCCGTAAGCAATTTCCTATAAATACGACCTCTCCTCATTCAACTCATTCACTCCTCATTCTCTCTTCACTCTCTCTAATCACAACAATTCCGAGAAAATCATGTCTTCAGGAGTTTATTATCGTTAGTGGATGGATAAACCTCATATGGATCCCAACACAAATTTACTTACGGAATAATACGTTCAAGGGATTAGAGAATTCATGAAGCTTGTTGAACAGCAACCGGATGCAAAAACCGGTATGTTAAGATGTCTCTGCTCTACTTGCAATAATAATCAGATTATAAGAGAATTTGATGTTTGGACTCATTTGTATATGAGAGGATTTTCACGTAATTATAAAGTTTGGTATCTTCATGGGGAAACTGGTTATGAATATGGTAGTACTAGCGAACCTCTGCCTGTTAGCGAACCTCAGCCTGATATTAGGTTAGAAGAACCTAGAACGGATATAGATTATGATGTAGGTACTGTGCAGATGGTACATGATCATTATAGAGGGGAATAACCAAATCCCGAATCTAGGAGATTTTTTGACATGTTGGATGCTGGATGCGACGCGAGTTTTTGTTCCTCTCAATTCTCGTCCCTGGGCCAGAGCATCCTAAGAGATCACTAGACGTGTTTCTTCAACCACTGATATATGAGTTGCAACAACTATGGGCGCATGCTTTTGAGACATACGATGTTTCGTGCAAAGAAAACTTTTATATGCAGGCAATACTTATGTGGACAATAAGTGACTTTCCAGCATATGGTATGTTATCCGGATGGACAACACATGGGAGGCTATCATGTCCATATTGTCAAGATGACACAGATGCTTTCCAACTAAAGCACGGAAGGAAAACGTGTTGGTTTGACTGTCACAGAAGATTTCTACCACCTGATCATCCATACCGTAAGAGTAAGACTTTGTTTACGAAGAACAAGCAAGTGTTTGATGGTCCACCTGAGGAAGTTAGTGGAGAAGATTTTTGGAAGCAGTTGAGGGATTTTGGTGAAGATAGGACGCCAGACGTAGGTGGACATGAAAACATTCGAGTTGATGCGGTTGGAGAGCTACATAACTGGCACAAAAAGAGTATTTTCTGGGATCTGCCATATTGGAAGGATCATCTATTGCGGCATAATTTAGATGTCATGCATATCGAGAAGAATTTTTTCGACAATCTGATGAACACAATCCTTAACATCCACGGTAAAACGAAGGATAATTTGAAGTCAAGGTTGGATTTAGTCGATAT
>NC_027751.1:23021567-23033480 GCF_000695525.1 Brassica oleracea var. oleracea | reverse complement strand
TCTTTGATTGGATTACAGATAGAGTGAAATTTCCAGACGGTTATTCATCAAATTTGCGAAACTGCGTTGATAGAAGCGAAGGAAAGTTTACTTGCTTGAAGAGTCATGATTGTCATGTAATTATGCAGCGCCTCCCTCCGTTTGCTTTTTCTGCACTATTGCCACGTAATGTTCATGAAGCAATTGTAGGTATAAGTGTTTTTTCCGCGATTTATGCACCAGAGCAGTGACTGCAGAGGGTATTAGTAATCTGAAGGCAAACATACCAGTCAGCATGTGCAACCTCGAGAAGATATTTCCTCCATCATTCTTTGATGTAATGGAACATCTTGCTATTCATCTCGTTAGAATGTGGTTTATCGGTATTCGTCAGAAAGTCGTCGGAAACTCTGACGAAATTCCGACGAATTTTTTTTTTTTCCGACGAAATGATACCGACGACCACTTTCGTCAGAAATTCGTAAAATTGTCTCTATTCCGACGAACTTCTGACGATTTTGTCCGTCAGTATCCGCCTGTTTTCTTGTAGTGCGAATGATTCAGAATGATGTAATGTATGTTTCAAATATTTTTTTAATAAGTAAATCTCTTTAAGACTTTATATCATGTGTATGTTGGTTGATTATAATACTTAATCTTTGTATTTTGAGGTTTAAGGGAAAATGGATAAAGGATAAGTGACTTTGAGGTTTAATATAAGGAGATATGATGTTATAGATGAGGAGTTTGGGATTTAGGGGTTTCATTTTTGGGGATTCAGATATGGTCCTAGTAAAATCGTCGTAAAAGAAAACATGGGCTTGGTAGATTCCTCGTAATACACGTGTCCTCGCAAATTCCTCGTAATACTTAAAACACGTGAGCCTGGTAAATTCGTCGTAATACACAGGTCGTTGTAAATTCGTCGTAATTCATTCCTTGTAAATTAGTCGTAACTCTGAAAACGCGGGAATGGTAAATTCGTCGTAAATCTGAAAACGTGGGCCTGGTAAATTAATCGTAATTAAAAAAACGGGCCTGGTAGATTCCTTGTAGAATTACGACGACTTTACGAGGAATTGTGTTTGCTTATATAAACTCGAACGCATGAACAAGGAAACCTCGTTAATTCCTCTCAGTTCGACTCTCTCTCTCCATTAACTCCTCCTCTCAAATAAGGTATATATATGTTAGTTTAGGGAATTAGTTTAGGTGGTTAGTTTAGGTAACAAAACTTTATATTGATTGATTAGGTTACGCAATTAAACTGGTTACTATTTTTTGAATTTAGATGGGTCGTAGGAAGAGACCACTCACTTATTGCGAGATGTTTCTCGACGGTGTTGGGACATATTCATCTGTGCCATCATCTTCTTCTGATCCGGAGGCGGTTCCCGACTCTCGGATGTCTCAGAGAGTTTATATGTCTTCTCTTTCTCCTCCACCTCAGATGCCTCCACCTCATATACCCCCTCATATGCCTCCACCTCCTGCTCCAGCACCTCCACCTCAGCCTGCACCAGCAGCAGCTTGAGTTCATCCGGATTTGCTTGTGCCTCCATCTGCACCATACTCAAGATATACAGTTGAGGATCTTCTCGCCCAACCTGGACGAGAAGGTTTAGGGATTCTGAACTCCGATCGACCGCCGTGTACTTATTGGTAAGTTTCGTATTCTCATTATTTTTAAATTTTACTTCATATTAAATTTCTAACAAGTTGTTACAATTTTCAGGTTTTTAGTCAACAACCGAGTCGGACGGAGCGTTTCCGACACCATCAAATGCTACTTCGTGGAGGCCCATCCGAACTGGATTTTGACGCATGAGCACGTTAGGACAACGTGGTTCAAATGTTTTGAGGTAAGTTTTTTTTCACTTTTTATTTTAAATAATTAATTAAGTATTTTAATTTTTTTTTAAATTGTTTCTTTCAGCAAAGGTGGCACTGGTTCTTAGCAATCAACGAGAGGGTGAAGGCGGAATTTGTTGCAAAAGCAAAGACCCGCCTTACGAACACCATATCCGACTGGAAGGACACGTTGGAGTACTACGGATATGAGGTGAAACCCACCAAGATCACGAAGGATGTATGGGATAGCATCATCGCCATCAAATGATGGTGTTTCCGACACCATCAAATGCTACTTCGTCGAGGCCCATCCAAACTGGACGTTGACGCCTGAGCACGTTAGGACGACGTGGTTCAAATGTTTTGAGGTAAGTTGTTTTTTCCCCTTTTTATTTTAAATAATTAATTAAATATTTTAATTTTTTTTTTTAAATTGTTTCTTTCAGCAAAGGTGGCGCTGGTTCTTAGCAATCAAAGAGAGGATGGAGGCGGAATTTGTTGCAAAAGCAAAGACCCGCCTTACGAACACCGTCCCAGATTGGAAGGACAAGCGGGAGTACCACGGGTATGAGGTGAAACCCACCAAGATCACAAAGGATGTATGGGATAGCCTCATCGCCTATTGGAAGCTGTCCACCTCGATCGACAAAGCCAAAAACCACACGCCGGGATCCATTTGGAAGTTGTAAGTTTTATTTTTTATATTTATTTTTATTTATTTTCTTTTATTAATTAGTATTTTATAACTTTATATCTCCGTTTGTAGGCCAAGAAGACACGAGTCTTACCATCTCTGTCTGATTTATTCAAGCTTACTCACAGGACACCAGCCGGGAATTTTACAGATCCAGCATCGGAGAAGCTATTCAACGAGGTTTCTGCTCGGGTTAAAGAGCGCGAGACGCAGCTAACCCAGCAGTCTCACGATGAATTACCCGTCAAAAGTTGTCGACAAAGGAGGTCGACAAGATCTTCCAAGAGGTAAACTTTTAAAATATGTTTATATTTTAATAATTATTTATTAAGTACTTAAATTAAAAAATATATTTCTTTTTTTCTAGGTGACTCCTAGAAAGAAAGGGCTGACGGTGGGCATAGGTTCGGATGGATGCCCAGCAGGTTCGCTTGGACTCCCTTGAGGATCTTCTCGATGATATGGCGGTTCGAAACTCACTACGGCAAAGAGCGTTGGAGCAGAGATGAGAGACTCTTGCGATGGTACAGCCTCCCCTGTAATCCACATATCAAGACTCTCCGGAAACGAGCTGCCCAAAAAACTATTTCGACGGCGTGATCCTGTAGCTTTTTTACCGTTTTGTAAATTATAAATCTAAATATTATTTTATGACATTTGTTTTTTTAAATATACTTCAAATTTCAAATTTTCGTTTTATAAATTAAATATTTTAAATTTTAATTTTAATTTCAATAGTATTTCATATATATAATACTGCAATGAGTCGTAAAGTCCTCGTATAACTAACATGGAATTTACTAGGATTCATTGTAAAATCTTCGTAAGTTTTACAAGGTCCTTACAAAAAAATACTTGTAACTTCCTCGTAACTTTTACAAGGACATCCATGGTCGACTTGTAAATTCGTTGTAAGTTTAACAATCATTTAAATTTGCCATTTAAACGAATCTTAACGAGTCTTTTACTACGAAAACTTACAACTAGTTTTTGCCGAATATGATCCATTCGCTTTTAACAAATGCCTTTCCTCATAACTTTTACGCGGAAGTTACGACAAATCTTCCATTACAAGAATCGTTCAACAACGAAACACGCTTCCTTGTTAATTCGTCGTAACACCTATTACGACTAATTAAAAAAGAAATACGGCTCTTGTAAAAATTATGTTTTCTTATAGTGTCAGAGCTCAGAGACAAAAAAAATCACATTGTAATAAAAAGGTTGATTATAAAATTCGTAAATTAAATTATTCATTAAGGCTATCAACAATTTTACCAGAGCTCAGAGGGGAAATTTCACATCGTAAATAATAATATAATTTTTTTTTTTATCTAGGATATACATTAATAATATATTTTCTCTTATGTCTTAAGGTTTAACTTAATTCCTTGTTATGTCAATATTTTTATTATTATCAATAAAGATTTAAGGTGTTCTCTCAAATTTAACAACTATACATCACTTTTTTAATAATAGTCTCACACCCTAGGAATTTGGTATGAATCGAAAAGAATTCTCTCCCGGAAGGTTATGAAATAGAATAGTGAGCACTTATCTTTTTCATTCTTTCCAGGTTTTCGGCTAAGATGGCCGCTGTAGGGAACTGATGTGCATCTAGATTTGTACTTTAATTTCTCTGTGATCACTTTCTTCAACCCTATGAGACACATCTAGATTTGTACTTTAATTTCTCTGTGATCACTGAATCGTCCAAGTGCTAGGTTCCTCAAGCTTCGCTGAAGAAGCAAGGTTCCTCCGCTCCCATACCTTTAGCAATACACGCAGAGGGTTGTGAGAAATAGAACAATGGGCTGGTGGTATACACATATAAAACAGAGCTAAACCAGCTAAGAGCCACTCTAGCTACCCGAGCTAGAAGAAAAAAAAATCAGCTTATTTTCCTAGCTGCATTAGTAATTAGGAGGATCGGGAATTCGATCCGACAGAAAATCTCTCTTTTCTGAGTTCCTTGCTGGGGTGAGAGTTAGGGCGTAGCTTGTTAATTCCCCTCCTAGTCAGTGTAATTTTAGATCTGCAAGTGAAAATCTGAGCAGCAAGACCACAAGATAAGCTATACTAGGATAAGACCACAAGATAAGCTTTCACGCGGCGAATTTATATGAAAATTATTTAAAAAATATCGTTTGGAAAATAAAATTTATATTCTTGATCGAATAAATATTTTTGGTCCTTAAATAATTTTTTAAAAACTTTTTTATTAATTATATAATTTGTTTAATAATGTGCTGGTCCCATTTTAAAAATATTCTAGGTCAAAAAATCATTTATCGCATAAGAACCTAACGTTTAGGCTGAAAAATTTCGGGCCTACTATTTGGTTACAATGAAAATATGAGAGCTCGGTTTTATATCATGATTTAGCAATTTAAAAGTTAATTATGGTTATGAGAAGTTTACGTTCACGTGCCAATCCTAAATATCTTCAATATTTTTCTCATTTTTGTGTTGCTTTTTTCATTTTGGTTATTGCTCGATATAAATATTGATTTTTAAGTTTAATCTCATTTCGTTATTTTGTTTTGGCCTCAGATTTAGAAAATGTTTAAGATTTAAAATTATAAAAGAGATACATACTTAGGTTAAGATCCGGGTCTTGAGCAGAATAAATATTTTATATTTACTACTTATTTTATGTTTTCTGTATATTATGAAATAATAAAATAATAATTATATATTAAATAACTAAGAAATCAGTTACTATTATGTAATAAATTGGCGTACGCATATAAATCAAATGATCGCTCTTGTTTATTCGCAATCATTTTAGGGTAAATATATCAAAACAATCAATCTTATCTATCGTATATGATATATAATTAAATTACATGATATTAACATAGATATATAGTATACTTTTTAATATGGATATTTATTAAATGATGTTTCTACTCATATGATTTTATGATTATTTGCATATTTGTGTAACAAAATTTTACACCAACGATTTTTTTTTAAATATGAAATGTTTAGTGGTTTCAATAATTTATATTCATTTAAAAAAATGAAGATTTCAAAATTAAAATATTAAATTTTCAATATATGTTTAACGTAGATATCAAATTATAAGTATGTATTTTCATATGATTTATATAGTTTAATTTAAACGATATGAAATATATATATTAACATAAACACCTATTAGAATAATTTTTTTAATTCATATTATTTTATAATCATTGTATCTTATTATAGAAAAAAAAATTAAACCTTGATCACAAAAGTTTATGTGAGACTTTTAACAGTTTTAGTAATTTGTACTCGTTTTGAAAAATTCAAAATACAACATATACAAAAAAAATATAAATTTTTCTAACATGATTAATGTAATTATGTAATTTATTTTAATAATAAATAATTAAAAAATAATAGAAAGTATACAAATTGTTAGCAAATCTTTATTATTTAAAATTATTAATTGTCATATATATTATAATCATATTAGGTAATTTCGTAGGTTTTATTTAAGAAAATAATTCAATTTGATAAATGAATGGTCCATAATGGACATATTATATAATATAATATTTTCTAGCAATTTAATTTTGGATTAACAAAATTCTCAATTGATTCTCAAATCTCTACGTAAGCAAAATTACAATTCTAATTACGTGACAACTCGGCAGATTACTTTTTTAATTAATACCAACTAAAGGTTATAAATTTTTAAATGTTTACCTATTAATATACACGAGATGGTTGATTAGTACCCAGTATTACAAGCCGGTACAGAACTTCTAGAAGCACGCGACAACAATAAGCGTGACCAATAGTTAAAAATTTAGATGGTCCTTAGAGGTTTTATAATACAAGAGTCTGTGCAGATTATTTAAATCTAGATAGAGTCTAGGATTAACAAATTATTTATTATATATTATATATTTTAAAAAACTTGTGTATTTAATAAAAAAATACTTTTATTAAATATAAAATAGATATATTAAAAATGAGACAAACTTGTAAACTTACATTAAAAATAAAATTGGTGAAATATATCATCACTTTTTATAGAAAAATTGATGGTAAGAATCATATAACTAAATTAGTTATAATCCACTTTGATGTTATTTAATTTAACCAGTTCAACCTAGTTTAGAACGATTTATAATAATTTAAACCGATTTACATTGATTTATAATGATTAAAATTAATTTGAGTTACACACATAAGATTTTAAAAATTCAGTTTTTTTATGATCGATTTGTATCTTAGAGTGCTTAAGCGACTTTTAGAACATTGGACGTGATAAAACAATTAGATGTAGAAAATAGCGGTGAGCGATTGCAGTAGACCATTTCTAAATCTTCTAACAACATGATTCTTATGATGGATCACAAATCTACCATGTGCCGGTCCAATATGAAATAACACATGAACGATTTTTTTTGTGAACCGTTTATTTTTAAAGAAGTATGGTACAAGCCTACATTTTCTTCCAACACTGAAATTTTCCATTCATCTTTGGTGAGATACAAGGGAGGGATACATTTTTGGGATACAGACTCTGCAGTACACAAAGATGACTCCGATAACATTGCCAGCGATAACCAAATATTATCCTAGACGCGTAGCCCTAACAAAGGGAGACAATGACAAAAACCAAAACACATATAAGCAGAGGTTGGAAAACTAGACTAAAGCCGATAAACACAAGTCGACCAAAAATGGTAGCTAAGCAGAATTTCAGAGCAAACAACCACTTCGAGAACCTTCGATATAAACTCACCAAAGCATCAATGATGACAGGCTCCTCCTATAGTGATTAGTGAATCACTACTTGAAACATGGATTTTTCAAATAAAAGATCAGTAGGAAAACAATAGCTAAACTGGAAACAATGAGTGTTTAGCGACTGATTTAAGTGGTCATAATAATGTTCGTCGCTAAATAAAAAAGTCGTAAAACAGTCGCTAAATTGCGACTGTAGCGACTGGTTGCACCACTCGTAAATCAGTCGTTAAGTAGTCGCAACATTTTGCTACTGGATTGCGACTGATTTAGCGACTAATATATTAGTCACTATTTAGTCGCTAAATTTTGCTACTATTTTACAACTACTTAGCAACTATTGCCCATTTAACCCACTAACTAGATATTAAGTAGTAAAGTATTTCAATATTTAAATTCATTATGTTTTAGTTAATTATTCAAAAATAAAAATTATAAATAATTTTTTTATAATTAAAATATGTTTATAATTTGGTATTGTTTACAAATTTGGTCAAAATTCTTTTTAAAAAATAAAAATATAGTTTACATGGTTTACAAATGTAAAATATAAACCTAACTAAAACCAATTGTATCCACCTTTGTGGCTTCATTCTAAAACAAATGATTCCTTGTATCATGACTACGTAAATTCAGTGTAATCAATGAAATCAAAAATTTGACGCAAAAAAAATACTTTTAGTTGCATGTTGGCTAAACAAGCGTTCCAGACTTTGAATTAGAAAAACAATCATTCCTGGCTTTCAACAGACAGCCCATTTCTTCTTTGACTTACTACCTCGCTGAATGGGTTAGATAGGAAAGATTCTGCATACACGTTCTACAACCTAACTGTAAACGTGTATTTTTAAAGGAACCATGTAAAAAATTCCAAGTGGTGGTATCTGTAAACATGATTTTAAATGAACCCTAAGATCTTTAACATTTAGAATAATCACATAATAGAATTATAAGAAGGATTAGCGAAGTACCTCAATTCATCATTGCAAAAAAAAAATTCAAACGATTTTGATCATGGAAGATGATTTCTTGATCTCAAGATGGAGCTATGACTTCTCTCCCCTTGCCTACAATCTTTCTTTATGTGTTTCTTTAGGATTTTCTTCATGTTGTTTTGTGATGGTCCAAAGCCAACTATTTATAAGTGGGGAGAGGGACATTGCTTCCTCATCAAGTTTTGATTACTTCCTCGCCAAGTCTTTCTTGCTTTCTTGGCAAGTTTCGTCCTTTAATTTCAACCATCCATCAAAATTGAGTAATGACAAATACTTAGACTTCTAGAATCATTCATTCAAACATTGAACTTGTTCTCCTTTGATGCATTGAACTTACTTCAATGCTTTCTTACATTGACACATGTGTCATGAGTCACAAAGTGAGAAACCTTCTAGAACATAAATTACTTGTCCATTATTTAAGCCATTATGAAATTAAACTCCTTTAGTTACCATTTTGTTGGTTACCAAGTGTTTTTAGGCTAACAGTCTCAATAAGAAATAGATTAACATAAGACCACATCATCTGAAAGAAATATTCATTCATATATATAATATTTCTTGCGGAGTGTCAAATTCAAGTATAATACTCTTAATGTGAACTCAACTTTCTCTTTTCATTCTGAGAAGTTGGTTCCGTAAGGACTAGAATAGACGAGACTTTATATGAAAAACTTTCAAAAATTATAGTTTTGAGATACACAAGTTTAAATTAGGGTTTTAAACATTATCAACACATATTTATTGAATACATATGCCAAGAAATTATGGTGCTCATGTGGGTAACAACCATATTTTCATCAATAATCATAGGACTCGGAAAAAAAAATATGAGTGATGTATTGAATTACTCATAATAAGTTTTATGTGGATATACTTTGTCCGCACAATACAAACACTCTGTAAGTCATTTGATTGTATTTAATGTTCATAGTCTGCATGTGGGTACCTATTTACTGCACAAATGATCAATACTTATTTAAACGATAATTTTTCATTTCGAAAATCAGTTTAGGATAACATCAGTGTGGTGATATCCTTATCCTAATTTTGCTATTTATATGAAAATATTGTTTTATAAAATCATGCCCAAATTACTTAATTTGATTTCTATATGGTTTATGTATAAAACAATTTCTGCGTTGATTAATTCTCATTTCAGAGATCGAAATACAATACATACATATAATGTATGATTCAATATTTCCGAAAACTCTCATTGGTTTTATACCAACAAACTTAAACATTACTTTAGATCTAATTTCATTGGGTGAACGATCTATTTCCCCACGAAAACTATCTTATAGCATCATATCTCCACCAAACTATGACTTCGTACTAATACTCCATGAATTTAAAGTTGTAATTCTCCCCAAATTATAAGTTTTAAATTGATTTCTCCCCAAACCGATAGTTCGAAACATAATTTTCCATAGACCATGGTTTTAATTAGTTTACTATTAACCGACCAATTTTAAACCAATTAAACCCAAGAAAATCGAAAATCAAAAGAATTGAATCAACAAAAATTGCAAAAAAAAATTGCTTGATGTTTATAACCATTAGCTCTGATAGTTTAGTCCTACTTTAATTCTCTACAGATTGTTAAAAACATTAAATCAACAAAAATTGCAAAAAAAATTGTATAACATAGAGAATTAAAGTAGGACTAAATAAATTCTATAACATAATCTATTACAGATTAGCTAGATGTTTATAACCATTAGCTCTGATACCATGATTTTACATGAACCATAAGATCTTTAACATCTAGACTAATCACATAATATAATTATAAGAAGGATTAGCGGAATACCTCACTTCATCATTGCGGAAATCTTCTTGAACGATTTTGATCATTGGAGATGATCTCTTGATCTCAAGATGGAGCCAAGACTTCTCTCCCTTTGCCTACAACCTTACTTTATGTGTTTCTTTAAGATTTTCTTCATGTTGCTTTGTGATGGTCTAAAGCCAACTATTTATAGGTGGGGAGAGGGACCTTGGTTCTTCGTCAAGTTTAATCCTTTAATCTCAACCATCCATCAAAATTGAGTAATGACAAGTGTTTAAACTTCTAGAATTATTTATTCATTCATTGAACTTGTTCTCTTTTGATGCATTGAACTTACTACAAATGTTTTCTTATATTGACACATGTTTCATGAGTCACAGAGTGAGAAAACCTTCTAGAACATAAATCACTTGTCCATTAGTTAAGTCAATATGAAACTAAACTCCTTTAGTTTTTATTGGTTACCAAGTGTTTTTTGGCTAACAATCTCAACAAAAAATAGATAAACATAAGACGACGTCATGGGAAAGAAATATTCATTCAAATACATAATATTTCTTACAGTATCATGTATTTCATGGGCAGGGAAAAAAAATATGTTGTAAATGTTTCAACAACTATTTCTAAGAACAGTTTAAAAGGAAAATAGTTAACGTGGTCACTGGTCGAGTGTTATGTTAAGTTTGAAAATGTGTTAAATATCCCGGATTCGAGACTTACCATTTCAGATGATGTGCCTCAGTCCGTGGATCAGCCCATGAAACCAGACCAGCATGAAGATCAGGACGTCCCGAACATTTTCACCGAGGTTCACTCTTCCGACCGTACCGGACAGACTGACCGAGCCGTGTACCGGATCGACCCGCGTACGTCCGGAATGAGCTTTGGCTTGATCCTCGACCATACGACCGAACTGACCGAACTGGAGCTCGTCTTGTCCGACCTTCTCGACAATACAAGACTGATAGTCGAGCAAGACTTAGCCTGGGTCATGAAGAATCCGAAGACGATCGTGCATTCTCACTTTTGGGCCGTTTGGTTCATTCCGACGATCGTGCCCTCGACCTTGCCTCTGTTTTTGATCCGTTCATGAACTTTGATCATCAGAATTTCTCTAAGGCAAGGATTCTACATCTTTCTAAAGACTTGGCTCACGTTTGGACCAGACCCGTTCGTGAAGAACACTCGGCCATTCGCACCGACCGTCCCCCGTGCGTCCTTCTAGTCAGGATACATCAAACCTGGACAAGAGTAGGCGAAGGGTCTGATCGACCGTCTTCTCCCATTTCAGTGCCTTGACCATCTTTATTATTTTCTAGTCAAAACTTCATTTTCTATGCATTGTTTTCTACATTTTCTACTTAATGTCTTTGACTAGAACTCCTATCAATATGTAAACTCTATGATGAATAAAGAGCAATCAATTTGGTCTTGAATTTTCTAAGTTGAAACTCTTTGTTCTTTGTAAGAACTTGTCTTGTTTCTTGGTGAGTCATAACCAAGTAAACACTTCCTCAAATCGTTGGACTTTTGAGTCATATCAAGCAACGACGAGAGTGTTAGGAAATACGCGGTCAAATTTTGCGGAAAGCCAGAATTTATGGGAGCGGGAAAGAAACACACACACCAAATTGTTAACGGAGTTCGGCCAATGATGCCTACGTCTCCGGACCTGCTACAGATCTTTTATTATTAACCAGGGAATTTTTACAAGCTCACAACTCACACCCCGATCCCAAATACACTCAGAAATTACTAGTAATGTCTTAAAGAAGATTTTTTGTGAGAAAAAAAAAAGTTTTTTTTTTTTTCCTTCTTCTTTTTTCTTCTCCTCTCCTCTCTCGTTCTTT
>NC_027751.1:23004618-23018003 GCF_000695525.1 Brassica oleracea var. oleracea | reverse complement strand
TTTTTTTTTCCTTCTTCTTTTTTCTTCTCCTCTCCTCTCTCGTTCTTTTCTCTCTGTTTTCTTGTTTTGGGATGATTTTCCTCTTCACCTCAGCTCTCCTTTTATAAGCATGAAGAAGGTGTTTGGTGGCTCACAATCTTTGACAAAACCAACGTCAACAATTTCAGCTCACCGTCCATGTCGTCACCGTCCATGCCGACCAACACGTAAAACGTGTTTTAACAGAGAGAACCTTCATTTGGTGGTCTTGTGAGTCATATCAAGCACCATTGGAGTCGGGAATATCGGAGGCCTTCCGCAACCTTCGTGCGACCCTTCAATCCATTCAGTTCTCCATCTGGAGTTCATATCCAATCCGTACCAGTAGAGTGATCTGTTCCTAGGGTCCTTCAAGTGGTATCAGAGCCACTCTTCTGGTATCTTTTGAATCATTCTATCTTCTCATCTTCCATTTTTTCATAAACACTTCTTCTTCTACCTTTCTTGAATTCAGGCCCCTCATTACCATCCACTTTTTAAAAAAAAAGAAAAAAAAAAAGAGATCTACGAATTAAAAAAAAAGATCAAAGTTTGATTTGTGGATTGGTGGTGGAAGAGAAAGCTTGATGGCTGAGGAAAAAACCAGCCTTTGAGGTGGTTAAAGCGGATTCCAAACCAAAATCTCTTATCTTTCTCTCTTAAGAAAATTCCCTTGTGTTTGCTTGGAATTGTCCATTGGGATTTCTTTGATCTGTTTTTCTTAAAACCTTGAGTGGAAACTTGTTTGTGTGATCACTAAAAATCTGAGAGAAACACGTGGGTGGGTGAGGATCAAACACTTGAGAGTGTGAGGGTTTTTATCTAAAGTTTTGTGTTTAAAAAATTTCAGGAACAATGAGTAGTGGAGAAGAAAGAAACCGACCCGGAAACTCAATTGTTGGATTATCTAACCTTCAAATGCGTGCTTTGAATGATTCTATGTCTAACTTGATGAATGCAGGTTTAGATCAGATCCATCAAAGGCTTGATGAGCTTCAGGCCAGCCAACAGACTCATCCTAGAGCCCGAGCAAGGAGAGATCGCCCAAGGAGGCACAACCGGTCCGATGATGAGATCCAAGAGGAGGACTTCCAAGAGGATGAAGTCAGATCAGCCTACCGACCTCGAAGAGGTCATAGAAACCAAGAGCAAGGTGATATCAATCCATTTGCTAGAACTGATCGTGTTAATGATAGCTTAGGAGGATTGAAACTGAAAATTCCAACTTTTGATGGCAAAAATGATCAAGATGCTTTTCTTGAATAGGAAAGAAAATTTGAGCTCGTTTTTGATTGTCAAAAATTCTCTGATTTTAAGAAAGTTAAGTTGGCCGCAGCTGAATTTACTGGCTATACTATTAATTGGTATGATCAAGTTGTGACTACTATTAATTGGTATGATCAAGTTGTGACCCACAGAAGGAGAACAGGTGAACGTCCGGTCGAAACATGGGACGAGCTTACCATGCTGATGAGGAGACGATCTGTGACTGCTCACTATCACCGTGATCTACACCATAGGCTGAGACATTTACTTCAAGGCACCAAGACCGTGGAAGACTATCACCAAGAGATGGAGATTTTGATGATCAAGGCAGATGTGGACGAGCCAATGGACGCCACTATGGCACAATTTCTTTCAGGTCACAACCGTGACATCCAAGATCGTATGGAGCTTCAAGAGTATGGTAGTGTTGAGCAAATGTTACAAAAAGCCATCTTGAACGAACAGCAAGTCAAAAGGAGGAGTTACTCAAAACCGGCCATTGCTTCAAAACCGGCCTATGCTCCTAAACCCAGCTATCAAGACAAAGGTAAGTCTTCTACCACAACACATAATGCTTTTAAGACTGATGTTCCTGCCCGTGTTGACAAAGGAAAAGCAGTAGAGACTTCGGGACGTGCAAGAGACATCAGATGCTTCAAGTGTCAAGGTCTAGGAAACTATGTGAGGAATTTCTCAAAGCAACGAGTGATGATGGAGAATGGTGAGGTCGAGTCCGAGGATGACAAGGAAGACAAGGAGGATCTGAACCTTATCTTTGATGAGGAAGAGGAAGCCTCTGACTATCCCCATCATGGACCACTACTAGTTTCTAGGAAGACCTTGGATGATCCCATTTTTGATGTGGCCGACGACCACTTGGCCGATGACTTTGGTCCGGCCATTGACACTGATTCTGGTCCGATCTTTGATGAGGAGGACAGCATGCGAACCACTCTTTCTCACTAGGCCATCCTTTAGTGTGCAATCCAAAACCAACGACAAAGAACAAAGGGAGAATCTCTTTCATTCTCGTTGTTTAATCTCTGAAAACATTTGTTCTTTGATCATTGATGGAGGTAGTTGCACTAATGTGGCTAGTGACACCCTTGTAAGGAAACTTGGGATTGTTAGTCGGCCTCTTTCTCGTCCTTTTAGGTTGGAATGGCTCAATGAGGCTGGAGAGCAGTATGTGAAGGAACAAGTCACAGTCCCCCTTACCGTTAGACAATATGAGGATGAGGTTATTTGCAATGTTCTCCCTATGGACGCTTGCCACATTCTTCTGGGCCGTCCATGGCAATTTGATAAGAGAGTTGTTCATGATGGGTTCACGAACCGACACTACTTTGACCACAAAGGAAAGAAGATCACTCTGGTACTGTTGACACCTTTGGAAGTTCACCAAGACCAGATCCAACTCAAGAGGAACCGTGACAAAGAACCCAAATCATATGAACCTGAATCCTCTAAAAGAAATTCCAACTTCTTTATCAAAGAAAGTCAGGTCAGGAAATCTCTTTACTCTCAAAAGCGCTTTCTTTTACTTGTGTATAAAGAATCTCGTATGGCTTCATCTTCTTCAGACCTTGCACCGGAGATTCCGAGTGAACTTCTAAATGTTTTGCAGGATTTTTCTGATGTTTTTCCAGATGAGAATCCTAAGGGATTGCCACCAGTATGAGGCATTGAGCATCAGATAGAATTTGTTCCAGGTGCATCTCTACCAAACCGACCAGCCTATCGTACAAATCCGGTCGAGACCAAGCAACTCAGAAACAGACTGGTGCCCTTCTTAAGAAAGGCTACATCCGGGAGAGCCTCAGTCCTTGTGCCGTGCCAGTTCTCCTTTTACCCGAAAAGGATGGTTCTTGGCGCATGTGTGTGGACTGTCGTGCCATCAACAACATAAAGTTTAGGCATCCAATTCCTAGGCTAGATGACATGCTTGATGAGTTGCATGGTTCACGTATTTCTCCAAGATTGATTTGAAAAGTGGCTATCACTAGATTAGGATGAAAAAAGGTGATGAATGGAAAACAACATTTAAAACCAAACTAGGATTGTATGAATGGCTTGTGATGCCATTTGGCCTTACTAATGCACCAAGTACTTTCATGCGTCTGATGAATCACATCTTGAGATCCTTCATTGGTCTTTTGGTTGTTGTTTACTTTGATGACATTCTCATTTACAGCAAGAACCTTGATGATCATAGGAAGCAATTGAAATTTGTTCTTGAAATTCTTAGGAAAGAAAGGCTTTTTGCAAATCTTGGTAAATGCTCTTTTGGAACAGATAACGTGGTGTTCTTAGGTTTTGTTTTAGGTGCTGATGGACTTAGAGTGGACGAGGAGAAGATCAAGGCCATTCGTGACTAGCCTAGTCCAACGACCGTGGGTGAAGTGAGGAGTTTCCATGGTCTTGATGGCTTCTGTAGACGGTTTATTCCAAACTTCGGTACCATTGAAGCCCCATTGACTGAAGTGATCCAGAAAAATGTTGGATTCAAATGGGAACATGCTCAAGAAGAGGCATTTCAGATTCTAAAACGGAAGTTGACTCAAGCTCCTTTACTTGTACTTCCTGATTTTTCTAAGACTTTTGAGATTGAATGTGATGCTTCCGGAGTTGGTATTGGTGCTGTCTTGATGCAGGATAGGAAACCCATTGCTTACTTCAGTGAGAAGCTTGGAGGCGCCACACTTAACTACCCTACTTATGATCAGGAGTTGTATGCTTTGGTGAGAGCTCTACAAACGTGGAAACACTACCTTTGGCCTAAGGAGTTTGTGATCCACACGGATCATCAGTCTTTGAAACACCTTAAGGGCCAACAGAAGTTGAACAAGAGACATGCACGTTGGGTCGAGTTCATTGAGACCTTTCCTTATGTGATCAAGTACAAACAAGGTAAGGAAAACGTGCTGGCTGATGCCCTATCTCGAAGGTATGGTCTTCTTTCAGCACTTGAGACCAAGTTGCTCGGTATTGAATTCATCAATGACTTGTATGCAACTGATCAGGAATTTAAAGAAGTTTTCAGAAAGTGTTCCAAAACGGCTTATGGGAAGTATTATCAAATGTCTGTATTTTTATTCTTTGATAACCGTTTGTGTTTGCCCCAACGTTCTTTGAGAGAGTTGTTTCTCAGGGAAGCTCATGGAGGAGGTCTTATGGGACACTTTGGAGTCAAGAAAACTTACAAGGCGTTTTATGATCACTTCTACTGGCCGAGTTTGATGAAAGACGTAGAGAGGATCTGTGGACGATGTGTGATTTGCAAGAAATCGAAGACTAAAGCATCAAATCACGGTTTGTACTCAGCTCTACCCATTCCCTCTCATCCTTGGGTAGACCTTTCTATGGATTTTGTGCTTGCTTTTCTAAGGCTGGACGAGATTCCATCTTTGTGGTTGTTGATAGATTTTTGAAAATAGCTCATTTCATTCCATGTCATAAGACTGATGATGCTGTACAAGTTGCTGAATTATTCTTTAGAGAAGTTGTTAGGTTGCACGAAATGCCTAAGACCATTGTTTCTGATCGTGATGCTAAGTTCCTTAGCTATTTCTGGAAGACTTTATGGTCTAAGTTAGGAACGAGATTGATGTTCTCTACAACTTGTCACCCACAAACCGATGGTCAAACTGAAGTTGTGAATCGAACGTTGTCTGCATTGCTTAGATCATTGTTTAGAAAGAACCTTAGACTTTGGGAAGAATGTTTGCCTCATGTAGAATTTGCTTATAATGATGCTATGCATTCTGCTACCAAGTTCTCATCTTTTGAAGTTGTTTATGGTTTTAATCTCTTATCTCCACTTGATCTTTCGCCTTTGCCTTTGAGTGAAAGTTAGTACAGATGGCAAGAGGAAGGCGGACACTATCAAGAAGCTACATGAGCAAGTTCACGCCAATATTGAAACGAAAACCGAGGGTTACAAAAGATTTGCCAACAAGAAAATAAAGGAGGTTGTTTTCAAGGAGGGTGATCATGTTTAGGTTCACATAAGAAAGGAACGATTTCTAGAAGAAAGAATGTCCAAACTCATGCCTCAGGTCGATGGACCATTTCAGATCCTTAGGAAGATTAAAGACAATGCTTATCAGCTTGATTTGCAAGGTAAGTATGACATTTCTTCAAGCTTTATTGTTTCTGATCTTTCTCCTTTTCTTGTAGATGATCCGGATTTGTGGACAAATCCTTTTGAAGAGGGAGGGAATGATGTGCCTCATTCCATGGAACCAGACCAACATGAAGATCATGACGTCCCTAACATTTCCACCGAGGTTCATTCTTCTGACCGTACCGGACAGACTGGCCGAGCCGTGTACCGGATCGACCCGCGTACGTCTGGAATGGAGCTTCGGCTAGATCCTCGACCGTACGACCAAACTAACCGAACTGGAGCTCGTCTTGTCCAACCATCTCGACAATCCAAGACTGATAGTCGAGCCAGACTTAGCCTGGATCATGAAGAATCCGAAGACGATCGTGCATTCTCAATTTTGGGCCGTTTGGTTCATCCCGACGATCGTGCCCTCGACCTTGCCTCCGTGTTCGATCCGTTCATGAACTTTGATCATCAGAATTTCTCTAAGGCAAGGATTCTCCATCTTTCTGATGACTGGGCTCACGTTTGGACCAGACCCGTTCGTGAAGAAAACCTGGCCGTTCCAACTGACCGTCCGGCGTGCGTCCTTCTCCTTACCGCCATGTACACATCAGGATACATCAAACCTGGACAAGAGTAGCCGAAGGGTCTGATCGACCAGTCTTCTCCCATTTCTGTGTCTTGGCTATCTTTATTATTTTCTAGTCAAAAATATATTTTCTATGCATTGTTTTCTACATTTTCTACTTAATGTCTTTGACTAGAACTCCTATAAATATGTAAACTCTATGATGAATAAAGCAATCGATTTTGTCTTGAATTTTATGAGTTGAAACTCTTTGTTCTTTGTAAGAACTTGTCTTACTTCTTGGTGAGTCATATCCAAGTAAACACTTCCTCAAATCGTTGGACTTGTGAGTCATATCAAGCAACGACGAGAGAACCTTCATTTGGTGGTCTTGTGAGTCATATAAAGCACCATTGGAGTCGGGAATATCGGAGGACTTCCGCAACCTTCGTGCGACCCTTCAATCAATTCAGTTCTCCATCCGGAGTTCATGTCCAATATGTACCAGTAAAGTGATCTGTTCCTAAGGTCCTTCACCAGATATGTCCATTTACGTGAATAGATGACATGGGTCTCTAATTTCCACTACGAACAATCAGGTATGTTAGTGTCGGTAGACAGGCCCGAACTGGGTCTCGATCCGCTGGATACCTCGGGTTATCAAAAAAGGATACCTAGAGATTTTCCTTAGATACATTGAACCAAGACATTTATCTGGGTTTTGAGCCTGCATCTTTTTTCCACATCGGAAGATAAATGGTACAAAAACTCAAACCAACTAGGAAACAGAATAACCACATCATTTCACGTGACAATCACAGGTTAACCTTGACTAACCTGTTGTCTGGCACATGTATTCATGCGCGCCGTCACGTTAGACTAAGGCCCTGTTCGTTTGGACATCTGGAAGATGCATTCAGATGGTCCATTTAGATGTATTATCCAGATGCTTCATCTGGGTGTTGTTCGTTTCTTCATTTCGTCCATGCATCCATATGAATCATCTGAATGCAGCTATGTTCGTTTTTTTAACTTGCATCTGCATCTAGGTGGACTTGTTAATAAAATGACTAAAATATATTTTTTTATGTTTCGACTGAAAAATAGCATTTTTACGGTTTTGGCAGAAAAATTACGTTTTGCGGTTTGGCGGAAAATGTGTTTTTAACGAAAAAGTGCGTTTTGCGGATTTGACAGGAAAATATATTTTAGTCATTTTATTAACAAGTCCACCTGGATGCAGATGTAAGTTAAAAAAACGAACATACTTACATTTAGATGATTTATCTGGATGCATTGACGAAATGAAGAAACGAAAAACACCCAGATGAAACATCTGGATAACACATCCAGATGAAACATCTGGATAACACATCTAGATGGACCATATGGATGCATCTTCGAGATGTACAAACGAACAAGAACTTATCAGAGTATATACAAGACGACGAAATAAAGAACAAGATGGTGGAGATTCGTGGGAGATTCAAGAGAACTGAGTCGGCTTTCAACGTGGCGACGGCGAAGGCAGCCGTCCGAAGTGTGAAAATAGCAGCAGAAGCTATCACTCACCGAAGGACACGGCGGATCTTTGGGATTTGGTTGCCTCGTTTATTGAAATGCAGGGAGAAAAGAAGAGTCCGGAAGAGGAATTGGAAGGTTCTTCGGACAACGAGTACGAGGATGTTAAGGAAAGGTTACGGAAGCTTCGAGAAGGTTTATCCGTCGGCGAAGATCGGATGAAAATAATGGCCGCGACGGAGGCTACCGGAAAGTTCGTCGGAGATATTCTTCGACATGGTTTTCCCAAGCGTCAACTGATGGCTTTCTTCGTGACAAGGGCTTTGATGCAGGTATATATCTCTCTCTAGCTATTTTGTTACATGTTTATGTTTTGAGAGGTAATTTAACGAAGATGATTAATTTACTTGTTTATGATAGATTTAAGGGTTTAAAACCGTTAAACAACCTGCGGAACATTTTTGCAAATTTCACACCATTCTTATTTGGGATTCTGATTTATGTTTCAACTCTTTTGTGATTTTATAAGTTTAATGCTAATATTAATTAAATATTATTTTCTTTATTTTCATTTAACATTATAGTGTATTTTATTTTTTAATCATCCACTATTCTAGAACAAGCTATGTAGTATGTAGTATGTAGTATGTAGTATGTAATCGCTTAAAGAAAATTAATGTTATAATTATGTATTTACTTTTTAATTTTTAGAAATAGTTAAATTATCTACGGAAAATTGTTTTTTTACACCAAAAACTGATAAGTATGTCCTATTAGGCTAATCTCATATACTTCATGTCATATTAGTCGAAATATTTATAAAATAACAATATTGCCCTTAATTTTTATTAAAAATTCGAAATTTCAATTAACAAAATAATTGTTAAATATTAAAATATAATTTTCAACTGGATTAATTAGAAAAAATACTAAAAGTCCAAAAAAAACTAAAGTTGGAAGTTTTTTTTTCTCAAAGGGATCGATCGATCCCGTAAGCAACCGTTCGGTCTGAACCGGTTGATCTTGATAAATATATCTAGAACAACAAAAATATGCGGAGCATATACTCATTGACCCAGCCCAGGTCAGTTGATCGCAGAAGCTCGATTCCATTTCGATCAATCGGTTTCCACTTTGATCGATCGGTCGCGTCTTCGGGATCGATCGATCCCGTGACCAGGTAAGTCCTCCAAATCGATTTCCTAGTTTTCGTCGGTTAAATCCGGTTTGATTCGCACTTGATTTGAACCGAACAAACACGAGATAAACTCTTAAAACTCGATTCTAATCAATCAAACCTATTTTTCTCTTCTCCTTGAAGAACAAAGGGGAGAAGAAGATGGCGTGAGAAGAAGTTTTCAAATTGATGTTTTAATTTTTTTAATTTAAAATTGATTTTATAAATAACGATTTTCTTTTAAAAAAAATTGATTTAATAAATATAAGGAAACTGAATATTTCCAAATATTCTCTTCCCATATTTTTGGAACTGGTTATCCTTATCTTTATAATTTGTATTCTACTATATGTAGAACATACAATAAACATCTTTGAAATCGATTTCTACTAGTTTTAGATTTATAGTAATGTATAGATTTCGATTTCTACAGATTTTAGATTTATAGTAATGGGTAGATTTCGGATTCTACAGATTTTAGAACGATAGATTAAGCCCGTAATGTGTTTTCCAATTTTTTTTAGATTACTATTATTTAGGTAGATCACGTATTCTAAACATATTAGATTCGATGAAAAAAGTGGATTACATTTTCTACTGTGTAGAATGTCAATTTTACTTTTTGTAGAAAAAAATATGAAATTATGATTTAAACATTTTTAGAAGTGAAAAAAAATACCAATAAGTTGATATAAGTATTTAATCAGTTGTTAACATTTCTGAATATTTTTTTGTTTGTAAAACTATTTATTTGATTTATTTTGGAAAATATTAAAGAGTGTTAAAAGAAAAAGTTGTACAAAATAATTTTTACCTAATAGGACATAATTATCATTTTTTGGCTTAAAAAAACCATTTTCCCAATTATCAACTGAAAGTCACCTATATTTTTAAAAATTCTGAGATATCAACCTTTGAGAAGAATATTCCACTTCATATTTCGGTAGTAAGTTATACTATCTATACTATTAAATGAGAAGAAATCTTAAAAAAACTACTTAAAAGTTGTTTGGCCTATCTATTACTATTAATTATTATTTTGTTCCTACAATTAATTCAAACAAAACATTACGGATTGTTTTGATTCTTATGGCATATAATCTATACTATTAAAAGAGAATAATTTTTTAAAAAAAAATCTACTTATGCAACTTGTTGCACTCTTTCGTCTAACCCAACCTTTTACATAAAACTAAATATCATAATCTACCTTTATTATATAATCAACCTAATTGTGGGACCCTTACATAAAATTCATTTGGTTTTACTTTTTTACCGATCACTACTCTTAAGTAATAAGTATTACTAATCAACGTGGAAAAGTCATACAACAACGTTGATTTCTTTTATTTTTATTTTTTTAATACTAATTACTTCTTATTTCTTTTTTCTCAGATTATCTATACAAAACAGGTTAAACAAAAAAAGAAAGAAAATTTAGCACGATACAATGCGAAAAGGATACAGTTTTGAATGTCATACATAATTACATTATCTAGCTCATTAATATTTTAAATATTGTATGTAAAAAAAAGTTATGGTTTAAATACCTATAAATTGAAATGCAAACATTAATACAATTAATTTACTTAATATGACAAATTAAATAATTTATTCATTTTTATGTACTATTATAAAGTATAGTAGAAGTTTAATCAATTAAAAAAATATTATAAGATTTTTCTGGATTTTTCTGGATTTTTCATGGGTCAATCGATGCCGGTTCACATGTTAATGGCGGGTTTTTGAGGTTTACCATATTTTGAATTAATAGATTTTTATTAAATCTGAATTTTGTAGAAACATATCAGTTGGTATAACCTCAAATAGAATACTACATGAAGAGCACTAACCAATCTTGATTAAATACAGTCACCGAGTTTATTGGTTCGACTGCCGGTCCGGATTGGATATAAAAACACTGCTTATATCGTAATCCGTTTATAAACCAAATATTTATCCACTAAAAGGAGTTACACAATTTGTAAAATTATAATGCTTTCTTTACACCATTTAAATGTAGATGCACTATTAGACCTGATCATTCAGTTTTGGATTGAGTATTTTGGTTTTGGTGTTTTGGTTTTAGAATTTAGGAACCGTTCATGTATTTACAAAGTTTAGTTTGGTTTCAGTTGGGTTATTTTGGCTTTTGATTCGGTTCAGTAGCAAAGTTAGGAACCAACTAATATGTAAAAAATTGGGTCCAATTCAGTTTCGATTGGATTTTGGTTTTGCGTGTAATTACGGATTTATAGATAAAAAAAATATCAGAAAATTTGGCGTTTTTAGCTTAAATATCAGGTAATTCGGGTTTTTCGGATAAAAAATATTGAATAATTTGAATACTTTTAATCTTTTGAATAAACAATATTTGAGTAATTTTGTTTTCGGGTAATTCGGTCTATAAATAGTATTTTAAGATATTTGGTTGTTTAGAAATTAAATATAATTAATATTTGTAAGTACATAATTTTTATTTTAAAAATACATATACCCATTTGGTTCTCGATTCGGTTTTAACTTTTCGGTTTCAAAGATATATGATCTGATTAGTTATTTAAAAAATACAGTTCAATTTTGCTTTCGGGTTTTTCAGTTTGGTATAATTCGGTTCGCGGTTCTGGATATATATGTCAAACCCATACACTATCTTATATAAATTTTTATTTAGTTTCGAAAACAAGCCCGCGCTTTGTCAAAATCTAGTTATCCATTAAAAGTTATTTGATTAATAACGAGGAAACCGTTACAAAATGGTTTAACCGTGTGACATTTTTATTTGGCTAACCTAGTGTGTGACATTAACAAATACATTCTTCTGACAATTCTTTACTGCTTCTTTTCTTAACTGGCGGCTAGGGCTTTGGCGACAGATATGGCGATTCCACGATCTGCTTGAGCTCGCAGCTGATCCAGTCTCAACACGCCTCCACAGCTATCTCTCGGGCACAAGGGAGACTATCCTACACTCCTTGTCGCCTCCTTGAATCTGCAGTACCGGAGGAGCACGCACGGTGACGTATTCTCCAAGGATCAATCTCTGTTTCGACTGATCTTCCAAAAATACACTCCTTGGTGTATTTGTTCCCTCTTTCCCCACAGCATCACTCGTTCCGCGGTCCTTGGTGTGTCCGATCTTGGTCTTTGCTAAGATCTCCAGTTAACCTAGAATGCAGAGACAGTGGTGGTGTCACATATCATCGTATGGGGTCGACGTTTCGTATGAAATCGGCTCACCAAGCGGATCTCAAAGGTAAGGGGATCTTATACGAGGATGATGATGAGCCGGTGAAGCTGATTGATCAGGATGATTCGTTCGTCATTAAGGAGTTCGGTTTGACCTTGATCGGGAAGATTCTAAACCCGAAGAAACAAAACGTGGAGAAGCTACTCCAGACGATGCCTTCTCAATGGGGCTTGGCTGAGAGAATCACGGCCAATGATCTAGGGAATGGAAAGTTCCTTTTCAATTTCACAAATGAGGAGGATTTGAATTACGTTATGGCGAAGGGGCCCTTTCATTTCAACTTCTGTATGTTCGTATTGGTTCGTTGGGAACCCATTGTGCATGATGATTACCCGTGGATCATACCATTTTGGGTACACTTGATCGGCTTTCCTCTCCATCTGTGGACTGACGCAAACCTAAGAAACATAGAAGGTCGAATCGGGCACATTGACACTATGGAGCTCACGGAGGGACGTATGCTTATAGATGTGGACTCAAGACGTCCTCTGAAGTTCTCTCGGAAGGTAGAATACGAAGGTGATGAGGTTACGATCGAGATAAAGTATGATCTGCTCTTCAAGCATTGTACTACATGTGGAATGTTGTCTCATGAGAAAGGATACTGCCCCTCCATCGGTGCTAGACAGCCCACTCTGGAACGAGCTGATGTGTTCACACGTATGCAGTTACCGGTGCGACACAACGGCCGTGACAATCAGAATAATGATTGCAGACATCACCAGCCTTCGCTGGAGATAAGAGAGCCCCACTCACGCACCTATGCTGAGTATATGCCACGGCGTGATTTGCGTATCAATCTCCGAGAGGGGAACGATCGTCAGTCTCGATCATGGGATGATAATCGCTGCTTGGGGTCACAGGCAGATCGCCGCATGGGGACACATGCTGATAGAATCATCAGACGCAAAGACGACTATAAGCGGAGTGACAGATATGGTGGAGGACGCGCTCGTGCAGGTCCATATGATCGCAGAAAGGAGGTTTCATGGAGGCCAAAACAGAGGCTCCCCGAGGTAAATGGCAACGAGCAGATGGGTGATGGTTCAAATGTTTCGAAGAATGCGATTGTTCCCTATGAACACATCTCTGGGGCAGGGTCCCTTGACTCGCTAACTCATTCTAAGGATGCAGATGCTGGTACCTCTAGGAAGCTTGCAAGCGCCATTGTCACTCCATCGCGACTGGATCGTGTAATGGAGGATAACGTGACGGTACGGAGCAGGTCTGTGGGAAGCGGGGATGGAAAGGCTCTCACGTTCTCTCCCCATAAGGGTAAGGAGATCTCCGATGACCAGATTATTGGCGCCCTAAGTGACATGGATATAGTTGAACATCATGATAAAGGTATACTGGATGCGGAGGATCATGATGATGATCTATTGGGAGCGGATCTTATGGAGATGGAAGGCAATGCTCGGCTTAGTGGTGAAACCATGAAGGACAAGGGGGTAAATGTTGAGAACAAACC
>NC_027751.1:23003535-23004548 GCF_000695525.1 Brassica oleracea var. oleracea | reverse complement strand
AATGATTGACATTGAGGCAGTCATTGATGGAATAAAAGTCTTTATGACGTTTGTTTATGGGGACCCTGTTGTAGAATGTAGAGAACAGGTTTGGTAATGTCTTACGCGTTTCTCAACAACACGAAATGGACCTTGGTTCATGATTGGAGACTTAAATGAGATTACTGATCATAGCGAGAAAGAGGGAGGCAGAAAACGCTCCGATAGCTCTTTCTTGCCTTTCAAGCAGATGTTGAGTGATTGTGGAATGTTAGAATTTCCATTTACTGGGAACAAGCTGTCCTGGGTTGGAAAAAGATCGAGAGGAACAACTGTTAGATGCAGACTTGACAGAACAGTGGGTAATGAGGATTGGCACGATAAATTCCCACATTCAGCTGTCAAGTATCTGAGGCTCTGGGGCTCGGATCATCGTCCGATCCTCGCAGATATTGTCACAAAACCAACAAGGAGAAAAAAAGAAATTTAAGTTTGATAAGCGTTGGTTGGATAACGAGGAGCTAAGGCAAGTTATTCTAGAGGGATGGAAGTCGAATGATCTCCCTCCTGATGCGAATATAATAGAACATATTGCTAGCTGCCAGAAAGCTTTGAGTCATTAGAGGAGGCAAAATAATGTGAACTCTGAAAAGTTAGTAGAAGAGCTTAAGGAGAAGGTAGAAGGTCTTTACGAGGACGATAATGCTACTTCTGAGGAGATATCAGAGGCTCTAAAGGAATTATCCACTGCTCTTAAGGCAGAGGAACAGTTCTGGAGACAGAAAAGTAGGGTCCTATGGCTAAGGGAAGGAGATAGGAACTCGAAATTCTTTCATGCCCTAGTCAAGCAAAGAAGAGCACGTAATAGGATAACTCAGTTCCTCGATGAAAATGGAAACGTGGTGGAGGACGAGGAAGGATTAGTAGCCATTGCTACTAGCTATTTTAGGCAAATATTTGAGTCCTCTAACCCAGAGGACATAGCTGATGCGTTAACAGAGGTTTCGACGACGATTAGTGGGGATGTAAATGAG
>NC_027751.1:22987189-23002138 GCF_000695525.1 Brassica oleracea var. oleracea | reverse complement strand
TTACGCTAATATGGATTATTTGTTCTGGAGGAAGAATAATATAATGGAGCCAGAAGATGATAGGGACCCTTATCCTTGGATAATTTGGTACATTTGGAAAGCCAGAAATGATAAGTTGTTTAGAGGCATCGATAGAGACCCATTGGAGCTAGTTAGGTATGCAGAAAGTGAGTGTCAAGCTTGGCATAATGCGAGGGAAACTATACCTGCTCCCATACTGGGACAGCCCGAAGTGGAAGAGCAAGCCGTAAGCTTGGGTGAGATATGTATGGTGGATGGCTCGTGGACCTCCACAGCTCAGTTTAGTGGAATGGGATGGGTCTGGAAGGATAGCACGGGAAAAATTCAACTTATGGGTTCCAGGAATCTAACGCGGCGCGAAACACCTTTACATTCAGAGTTGGAATCGCTAAGATGTGCAATGGAGTGCATGATACAACATTCGACCTGCCAGAGATTTGGGACGGATTGCAAGGACCTGATCACAATGATGCAAGAACCACAAGCATGGCCCAACTTTGCAACGGAGCTGGAAATCATTCAAACCATTCGGTTGTGTTTTTCGGAATTCAAGATCACCTATTTACCAAGGACACAAAATGAGATTGCAGATTCGCTAGCTAGGAATGCACGTTCTTTCCATAGATCTTTATGTTTTGTTGGTTGTTCTATTCCGGTCTGACTTCCCAGACCACCTCAAGTTTGAGTAATAGAATAGCCGTTTGCTGTCACAAACACATTTATAATAGACTAATAGTGCACAATACACGTTAGTGTATATATATATATATATTTGTATATATGTATATATAAACACAATCTGAGAGTGTAAGAGAATCCTAAAACAGTTTCACTTGAAAAAAATGAGATTTCATCTATATACATAGTTATATTATAATAATATAACTAAAATTATTAAAATCTCATATTAATTTCAAAAATCACAAATGTAATTTTAATATGATCATTACAAAACTCATAAATTAAAATGCATAACATAAATACAATGTATTTAATTTATATGACAAATCAAATAGTTTATGTAATTTTTTATACTAATAAAATGTATATGAAAAGTTTAATCACGTTTTTCTGGGATTTTACAGGATCAACATGTGTCGATTCACAGGTTAATGGCGGGTTTTTCGATTTTATTGAATTTTAGTTAATGAGTTTTTTTTTCCATTAAATAGAAACCATATTATATATGGTTACCAGGTTTACTGATTCGGCTGCGGGTCTAAATCATGTACGAAAACACGGCTTATATCTTAAGTTGTCTATAAACCAAATATGTATCCAACTAAAAGGAGTTAGATATTTTGTAAAAGTACAATAATTTTTCACACCATCTAAATAGGGGTGTCAATTCGGGCTGGCCCGGCCCGGCCCGGCCCAAACCCGCTAAGCCCGTAAATATTTGAGCCCGGCCCGGCCCGGCCCGAAAATTATTTGGGCCTAGAATTCAAAGCCCGGCCCGGCCCTTATAGGGCTATAGGGCTTTTTGGGCTTTTGTGGGCTTTTCAAAAAATAATTTGTCATTGTCACTTCCATCGTTTTAATACATGTGAATTTTCATTAAAAAAAAGAGTTTCATTTTTAAAAAATAAAAAATTTATAAAGTGAGTTTAAAATTTTCTTCTCTATCACAATTTTTTTATTTTTTCGTATGCTTTAAAAACATTTTATACACAAACCAAATTTAATAAGATTTAAATAATCAATTATCAATTAAAACAAAAAATATAAGAGAACAAAATTTATGATAAACATGGTCAAACGTTTCATACTTTGTATTTTGAAAATAAAAACATGTTGTACATGAAAGAAGAAGGTACTTTTGTAAAATTTAAAATGTAACACTTGTAATGATGAAACAATAAAGTGCATTAACAACTTTTATATTTGCTTTATTAGAGTTTGGATAAAAATATTAAAATAATATATCAATACTAATAATAGTTTCAATTACAAGAAAAAAGGATAATATTTACGCTAAAATATAAATTTCGGGCTTTCGGGCCGGCCCTAGCCCAAACGGGCTTAAGCCCAAAATACCCAAAGCCCAAATGGGCTTAGCCCGAAAGGCCCAATTTTTTTTGGGCTTATAAAGCGAAGCCCAAGCCCGGTAATTTTTAGGGCTGGGCGGGCTCGGGCTACGGGTTTCGGCCCTAATTGACATGTCTACATCTAAATATAGTGCACTATTAGTCATCAACAATTGGTTTCAGTTTTTTTTTTTGGTTTTTGGTTTTTGGTATTGTGTTTCTAGAAATTTAGAATTTCTTTATGTACTTACAAAGTATATTCGGTTTCAGTTGAGTTATTTTGGTTTCTGCTTAGGTTCAGGTACCAACGTTAAGAACCAGTTAATATCCAAAATAAATTTGGGTCCAATTTGTTTCTAGTTTGATATGGTTTTTTGTAATTTCAGATTTATAATATAAATATTGAATAATTCGGGTTGATCAGTTTAAATATCGGGTTATTCATGTTGTTTGGACAAAAATACGAATAATTCATATAAATTTTAATATTTCTAATAAAAATGGGTAATTCGCTTTTTGAATAAATCACTTTATAAATAATATTTTTAGATATTTGGCTATTTAGAAATTAAATATAACTAATATTTGTTGGTATATAATTTGTATTTAAAAATTTTGAATACTCTTAGTTTTTGGTTCTGTCATGGTTTTTTTTCTAGAGATATTAGATCCGCTCGGTTAAATATGAAATTCAGTTTAGTTTTTTTTTATAGTACGGTTCGGTTTCTTGGTTCCCGATAAATATGCTCAAATCTATATTTTATCTTATATAGAAATTCGTGTAAAATAATTTATTTAATTCCAAAATAAATTTGCGCTTCGAAAGCGCGGATCCAAATCTAATGTTATGTTAATAACAATACTCTTCACCATAGATAGGTCTTTGCAAGTCACGGTCGGAAAGATTCAACAACAACACCGCCGGAAAATACGAGTACGTCGACGTTCGTTGCGGCGGAGATTATAATCGTTATATTGTTGAGACAAATCTCGCCGAAGAGTTTGAAATAGCCAGGCCAACGAAGAGATACACCTCCATAATAAGCCAAGTGCCACGGGTCTTCGTGGGAACTCCGGAAGATCTGAAAAAGCTCGTGAAGATCATGTGCCATGAAATGAGACGGTCGATGAAGCAAGTGGGGATACACGTGCCACCATGGAGGAGAAAGGGTTACATGCAAGCTAAGTGGTTCAGTTTTTATTAGCGAACTTCGACGACGACGAATCACGAAATGGTTGATAATATATAGTACTAATAGTAGCGTCGATACGATGGGGTTTAGAGGTTGTAAGGAAGTGTTTGGGGAAGCCAAAGATCTTGAGGTATGATTGGTCAGCTTTCGGTTGCTTTCAACGCTAGTGGGGTTGAATTAGTGTAAATGTATAGAACCAAGTATGTAACCTTTTGAGTTTTGAGCTTATGTAGCTTAAGTTTGTGCTTGATTTCTGTACATATATGTGATTATTTGGGTATTTAGTTAAAGCAAATGAATATATATATATATATATATATATATATATAAGTTTAGCCACGGTACCTTTTCTTTTCTGTTTTTCGGTTACTACTTAGTACTTACTAGTGTTAATCGATGATACGAAAACGTTAGTTTGGAACGGTTTAGCAAAACTGATCACGTGATATCAGATTTATTTTGGTTTAATATTTTTTTTTCATCACAGAGTCAAAATTCAGAATCTTGTTCAATCTACTTATAAAAAAAAGTAGATCTGGTTGAATATAAGACTATCTAGCAAAACTGAAGAATGAGTTATTCTATCTAATTTGAAAGGTTGTTTGGGGTTAGCATTTGAAGTTGTTGTGTTCTTTCTTCTCGTTTTAGATTTCATTCGTTTTTGCTATTAGTTTCTTCCGTATTTTCTGTCAAAATTATTAAAATTTAGTATAAAATTTAATATTTACAAAAAGAAGAAGAAGAAGGTAAGAGCAACATTATCGGTGATATACTAACATTGAGTATCTAACTACACTACTAGTGTTAAAATTTAAAACCAATATAATTATTTCAAAAAGTAAACCATAAAAATGTGAACCAATAAAAATGATGCAAGTGGCATTAAAACATTTTGAAGGGTTTTTAAAAGTTGTATTTACAGGATCGATTCTTTCTGTTCTGACCCATTTTTTCATTTTTAAAACTAAATAATCATTAGTAACCTGTCATCATCTTCTTGTTGGAGAAGCTCTAATTTGGCGTTTAAGTATCTTTCTCCGAAAATGTTTAGTTTGTTGGATTGTGATTTAATATGATTAAAAAACTCTCTCTGTCGAAAACCTGATTTAGTGCATTTTCCTCCGGCGGTTGTTCTTGCGACACCGTCGGCGGCTCCACCCTCTCTCCTTCTCTGTATTTTCTTTGCTTCTTCTTCTTCCTCTATCCCTCTCCGAGATGTTTGAAACCCTAGAGTGTACGATTGATTTGGGATCTTCAGATCTGGGGCCCCAGAATTTGGTTCCTTTTGACGCCGTGTTGCTCCGGTGTTTCGACAAGGTGTTGGGAGACGTGGAAGTGGTTGGAGTCGGCTCTTAGGGTGGGCATCGCTTATCGGGTGGTAGATCTCTTTATCCGTGCGGTGTTGTCCGGCTTTGAAGGCGCGTGGGGTGTGGTTTCGACTCTCCTGGCTCAGATCTGGTATGGTCTTGCGTTGGTGAGGTGTGGCTGTCGTTGGCTTCCTTTTCTTTGCCTTGATGTCTCGGCAAGGGAGTGGTCCTCTTCAGCCCTCAAGGGCGTACTTTGGACTTTGTTTCTGAAGAGCGCGTCAGTGTTCTCTCCTATGGCGGTGTCATTGGTTGATTCCCGGCGGCGCGTGAGATGGTTCTAGTTCTTTCTGCTGTTCGGTGAATGGTTCTCAGGCGGTGGCTTTCCGATCTCCTCTTCGTCCTTTGCCTTCCTCTCCCTTTGGTTTTCCTGGTTGTGGTTATCAAGTTTTACATTGGTGCGTGGTCTCCGTCTATCTCCGGCAGTTCTCGCTTGTTTAGGTAAAGAAAAGAACCTGCTCTAGTTCTTAGAGTTAGGAGTACGTGTGGAGCTTGGTTAGCTTCGTGGGTCTTCGGTGCTCTCTAGTTTCACAGAGATGGCATGCTTAGGTGTTTCTCCATCCCAGTGACATGGCGGTCAGTTGATTGCTCTGTCAGGTGATCTCCTTTTCTTTTCAGTACATGTTCTCTTCCACCTTTGTCATGACTGCCTTCTTTGCAGCCCGGTTTTACGTGCTTAGTAGCCAGTAGTTGTATAAGTGTGGGTGAGAGTGAGGTAGCTTTGGCTCCTCTCTGGATTAACAACAATCCGAAAGGTGAACATAATGTAAGGCCCGGAGTTGCTCTCGCGACTTGTCTGTGTTGTCTGACCATTCTCCAGCTGAATAGGTGTTGTCGTACCATTTTACTTGAATCCCTCTTGTCCACTGCTGTTTATCCCCGTATAGGGTTGATTATATTTGGATTTGGTGTCTCTTTTTGCTTTACTTTCAAGTTGTACCTCTTTTTCTGTTTCTCTTCTATGTTTATCTCTGTAAAACTTCTGTTCCGATGTTTTTAATACGAAAGCCAGTTAAAAAAAAAAAAGTGTTCAGTTTGTTTTACTTCACTTTTGTTTTACATGAAAGAAATGTGTTCACAACTTTTGTTTTCCTACCTTTTTAGGTTTCGTCAAATGCCCATTATAGGTTTTACGATTACAATTTGCCAACTTATCTGTAAGCATATTGTTTGCATTCGATTTGAAATGAGCAAAAGCTTTTGGAGGCCCATTAATAAACTGATCTTAGCCCACTATTATGTGAAAACAAACGGAACTAATCCGAATTAAATCTTCCGAAGTAATCTGAATTGAATCTTCTTTTTGAACAAATCTCTTATATATTAATTGACAAACGTTACAACGTTATTTTGTAGCAACGTGTCACCATGAGAATGAAATTCAGATTTATTAGAGAAATAGGTTGGTCCATCTTAACTTATATTATACTTTTTATTAGACTAACTATTAAATTGATAAATAGTGTACATAAAAATATTCTTGCACTTTTCTTAAATAAAAACTACAGAATTGCCTAATATGATTAACATATATATGACAATTAATGATAAGAATGATAAATATTTGATAATAATTTTTGTATCTTAGATATTTTTTGTTTAATTTTATATTATTAAAAGATATTAAACAACCACATTAACCATATAAGAAAAAATAAATTTTTTCTTATATGTTATATTTTGAATTTTTAAAACGACTATAATTAAACAAGATACAAATGATTCTATTAAAACGACTATAATTAAACAAGATACAAATGATTCATTTCTCCAGTACCCTAATAAAAGCAGAGACCACCAAAACAATACTTGAAGAACTAATTCTAAGAATTTCACAGAGAAACAATGTCGGTTTACCTCATTCTCGACCTTTGCCTCTTCCTAATCCACCACCACTCGTAACCCAAATTTTGATTTCCTCTGTTTCACTCTCTCCCTCGATATCGAGCTTCGTAATCCACCAACCCTAATTTCGATTTTTTTCCAAACTGAGGAAGAAGAGCAAGACGACGTCGTCCTTCTCTTTATTTAACCGAAATTAAATGGTTAAGTAAACCTGTTAACGGCTTGATAACACCGTTTACGGTTCTGTGGCAATTGGTTTAAAATGGTTAGTTTATGTATGTAATTCAAATATTTGAGTTATTCGTGGGGATTTTGGCATGGTAAAGAAGTTTGTGTGTGAATGAGCACAGATCAATTAATTCATGGGGGAATTGGCCATTTTCCCTATAAAAGCGCCTCGATCCTTATTTTATGATGTACGCTAGCTTTTGCAAGAGTTTTTAGACCTGTTTTGACGATTTGCTACTTGTAAGGGAGAAGGATCCATCTCTCATAGAGTTGATCATCCTGAACCCTCTTTGTTTCTATTGGATTTATATGTAGTATTATTCAAAAAACATGTCTAGGGTTCTAGGGTGTTGATCGCATGAGTTAAACATAGATAAGCAATAAATTAATTTATCTTCATTCATATAAACACTTACTGGTTGCATTAACCTGATCAATTAATGTTCGAACCTAGGTTTAATCAGCTCGCTAAGCACGTAGAAGGTGACTTGAATCCATGTGAGTGAGCTTAACAACCCTAATCAGCGAGATTAGATATTAGGGTGTTAGGTGAACCTATCGGGTTTGATCTCTACCGCATGCGAGATTGTATCTTGTTCCAAGCGAAAGCTTAGGCATCAAGATTGATCTGCATAGGGGTCAGTACTAAGACAGTGGGCTGATCTAATTGGGTGATATGAGTTCTAGATTGTGCTTATTTCGTGCTTGAATAATTGTTTGACTCAGTCGTGTCTGCACCCAAGGAAGAAACCCTAGGCTGGATTTTTATTAAATTTGCATACTTTAACAAATCTTGTTATTTGTTTCTTACGAAACCACCATTTAAACCCCCATCATTGTTTTAGCTTAAAAGTCTAACTGATAAGATAAAGTGTAACTTGTCCTCTGGATTTGAATATAAAGTATTACAACAGCCACTGTTAACTTGACAGTAGCAACTTGCTACTGATACTCGAAGCTGCACCCGAACCCGACCCGAAAAACCCGAACCGAAATCCAAACCAAAGTAGCAAAATACCCGAACGGGTATTAAGTTAGGAGAGATTGGATATCCGAACCCGAATGGATATCCGAAGATAACCGAACATATATATATATACTTACCCTTATATTTCTAGTTTACATCTCTCATTTTTTTAAATATTTATATTGATGTTACACATACTTTAAGATCATAAGTATATATATAATTATGGAGAAAATGATTTGATATTCATTTAAAATGCATGTTAAACTTTTTGTTTCATGTATTAACAAAAGTTACATTCAAAGTTTAAAAACATATGCAAATTAATATCTATTTGTTTTTGAAATATTATCTCCAAACCTATTAATCATCCAATCTATAAAAAATAAAAAAATCAGTTACGTGAAATCTATATTTTTAAATACAAGAAACTTAAAAAATGAAAAATTTAATTTTTTTTTCTTTTAAAATCTAAATATCCGAACCCGATTCAAAATAACCGAACCCGAACTAAAAATACCCGAACCAGACCAAAGTACAGAAATACTCGAACGGGTTCTCTATCCCTATACCGAAATACCCGAAAATTCAAAATACCCGATCCGAACCCGAACGGGTATCCGAACGCCCACCCCTAGTAGCAAGGATTCATTTTTAGTGTATCAAGATTCTAGAAGAAGAATGGGAGAAGGAAGGCTGCGAGGTGATGATAGATGCTTGGTCTGATATGAAAAGAAAAAGTATAATGAATTTGTGTGTGAACTCAAGAGGAGGTACATGTTTTCTTCATCAAAAGACACATCTAAGGATTCTCACACTGGTGACTACATCTTCCAATACATTGACCAGTGGAGTGAAGATATAGGATCTGAAAAGATAGTGCAAGTGGTCACAAACAATGCTACCAACAATGTGGCTGCTGCGAAGATGCTAAAAGAGAAGAGACCAAGGATATTTTGGACAGGATGTGCTGCTCACACATTGGATTTGATGCTTGAGGGAATTTCCAAGCTTCAATATTTTTCTAAGATAATTGAACAAGCCAAGGCTGTGACTATCTTTGTCTACGCTCATCATAAAACCTTGTCATTGATGAGATTTTTTACGAAGAATCACGATATAGTCAGACCAGGAGCGACCAGGTTTGCTATCTGTTTCTTGACATTGCATAGTCTATATGACAAGAAGGCACAACTGTAGAGCATGTTTAGTAGTGGTGAATGACATGATTGTAAGCATTCAAAGTGGGTGAAGGGTAAGAATGAATTTGATATTTTTATGAGTCATGGATTTGGAGCAGTGTGATGGTTGTGTTGAAGATCTTCAGTCCTCTAGTTAAGGTTCTAAGGCTAGCTGATGGAGAGAAAGTGCCTTCTCTTGACTTCATTTATGGTGAGATATTAGAAGCTAAAAATTCTATCAAGGAAGCATCAAATTATGGACCTATCTTTCGTAATTATCGATGAGAAGATGAAAAATAGGTGGATTGCCCTTTGCATATTGCTGCATATTTTCTCAATCCCTTTTATTTCTACAAAGACTCCACCATAAAAAGTGACTTTGAAGTTATGGAAGGATTCATAGCTTGTGTAGAAACTTTCTATCATGGAGACTTGGAGAAGCAAGATAGAGTTGTGAATCATGAGCTCAGTCTTTACAAGAATAAAATTGGTTCCTTTGGTAGAACTTTAGCATTTAAAGGTTGTGAGAATAAGGATAGCGAATTTGATCCAGGTTTGCTTGTTCACTTTAGTTGTCTTTAATTCACTTATAATCTTTTACTCATCATAAATGTATCAGTTGCTTAATCTCAGGTAATTGGTGGTCGACATATGGATGTGGCGCACCAACTCTTCAAAAATTGGCAACAAGAATCCTTGCTTTAACATCAAGCTCTTTCAGATGTGAAAGAAATTGGAGTAGCTTTGAAGGGGTTAGTCTCTTAAGAATCTGACATCATTACTGGATTTTTTATGTTCGTTTACTGCAGATACACACAAAGAAGAGAAACAGACTATACGTCAACTGTTTAAACAACCTAGTGTATGTCCAATTCAATGCAAAGCTCTTTAGCAAGAAGAGACAAATCAGAGAGAAGAATGTTGATGCAGTTGAAGAATGGCTTGTGGGACGTGTACAATATATAGACAGTGATCTTGGTTTGATGCTTTCTACTCAAGCTCCAAGAGTAAGAGATCTTTATGATGATGATTTTGAATCTGAAGAAGAATATGTGTAGATATTGAGTTTGAACCGGATGTCTATCAAGATATTCCTACTTTCAGGGAATCACAACAACAACAACCTATTTAGTAAGGTTAGTGTTTGAACTTGATGTCTTTATATTTTTCTGTCAGTTTCTGTCTTTGCATTTAACTTGATGTATCGTTGCTTATTTTGTGCTTCTTTTGATTGTATGTTTTACTCTGATATGCTTTTGTCTTTGTCATTGCAAGTGTATGTTTCAACTTTCAGTAGCTAATTCCTAACAAATCTTTCAATTCATGGTGTTTCTTGATCTTCAATGACAAAAAGGATGAACCCTAGCAATCATAGTATATTATTTTTGGCGGTCTGAAGATCAAGACAATCTATTATTTTGTTTATCCTATGAATTGGAGTTTACTTTGTACTTTTTGTATCAGATGTGTAATGGAAAAAATATTTATCTTGTATGATCTTTAAAAATTTAATACATATCTTTCTCTAATATTTTAGTTAAATTATGTTTTATACTTTAAAAATACAATAAATTATACAAACACCTAGGCCCTGAGTACTCCCCGATTAATCTCTAATTTTCCATAAATCGCTAGGTGTGAGCCGGCCGCCCGGCTAACGCCTAGCGTAATTCCAAATGGAGGTTATAATAAAGTTATTTATTATGGTTTTTGAGTGCTACCGTGAATGTATTTTATGATTCATCAATTTTTGACATAAAGTCATCTTAAATGTATGTGTTGTTACAAACAAATATTTTCTATAGACTATAGTCACATATATTGTACCGTACGTAATTGAATTTGACGGTCTGTGATAGCATTTTCTTTAACATTGGAAAAATAAGAACATACATAAAACAGAATGCTAAATTTTTTTCGGCTCAATGAGGCCAATATACATATTCTTGACGTAAATTAGGTGATCGTGCTTTCTTTTTTGGGAAGTTTACTAAAACGAGTCAAATTACTTGAGTTATTACTAGAATAAATCTTAAAAGTTCAAAATTACTAAAATATTTTTATGGTCGAAAATGTCATTTTTTACAGTTGTGAGCAGAAAGGTATATTACAAAATTGCCATTTAAATTTTGAAAAAAAATTCATCGGCAGATTTATTTGACAAAAAACCAAATCTATTGTGATATAAATCTGTTAATTAAACCTGCTGTTAAATTTATATCTGTCGTGTATTTGGTAGCAGACTGAAGATTTATCTGTCCGATTTAATGTCATCAATAGATTTATTTGTTTTAGTCTATCGAATGAAGTGACAGATTTTTTAAAATTGGCAGTTTTATATCGTATTAGTTAGATTTTTTAGACCGATTTAAAATTACCTTCAACCGACTTTTTAAGAGTAATAGACATAAATTTTTATGAAAGATATGTTTATCCGATTTAAATTTCTGGTCGACTTTTATATTCATTTGGTGGCAGATTTTTAAAATTGTCATCTTTGACGGCAGACTTTTAAATCAAATTTTAATTACCAGATTAAGACACACTTATTGTAGCAGACTTATCCACTCGAATTTCTGGTTAAATTCACTAAGATTTCGGTTTGGTATAACTTGGTTCAGTTTAGATTATTTTTAGTTTAAATGAATTTTTAATTTTGGTTGGAATCAATTTGTTTTCGTTTTAAATTAATTTAAACCTCCGGTTAAAACAGTTTTAAAAGTTGGTTTAAGTTAAGAATCAGATTACACCACGTTTCCAATTAGGTTATACGTTCTCTGTCGTCTTCTTCTTCTTGTTACCTCTGATTCATAACTTTTGGGTCCACTTTCATGGGGATCTACAACGGTATCTTTTAACTCATATTGATAGGAGAATAATGGATCACATGATTCTCGTCTCTGGGAAGTGGAAAGTTGAGAAAACTAAGTGGTTATTTGAAGTAGACAATGATCGAGGTAGCATAATAGTTGCTGCGAATGAGGACACTCGATTTGAGGACTTTGTGAAAATCATATTTGAGGATTATGGAGTTGATTTTGCAGAAAATGACTTGGAACTGAGGTACCTTTTTCCGAAGCAGAATCTACACAATCAAAGCATCAACACACCACCTGTGAAAATAGGAAACGATAGGCAGTTTCATGCATTCCTGGGTGTTTGCAAAGTCGAGAACGTTCGGCTATGTGTGGAGCTTAAATTGAAAAAAATTGTTGGAGAAGGAGCTGGTGAAGATCAGAAACAACCCATACATGGAGATGACTCGTTGTCTGAAGACGAAGAAGATACGGACGAAGAGGTTGATCGATTCGATTATTGCGATGATTCTGATGGAGCAACATCTGATGATGAAAACTTTACTACATACGGGCTTCAACCAAACCATGTAGAAGAGGTTCATGGATCGTCTACAAATCTAATTTATGCAAGAAAGACAGAAGAAAGAGACTCTCCAATGAGTATGTCCGATTTGCGCTCATTCATATTTGACGTGGGGCAGAATTACGATTCAAAAGATGCATTGGAGACACGTCTGAAGATATGTTCAGTTGTCCACAAGTTTGATTTTGATGTCATTGCATCAACGCGGACACTGCTCTTTGTAAAATGTTGGCTAAAATGATGTACATGGAAGCTAAGAGCTACGCCAGTAGGTAACTCTTTCAAGTTTACAATCCGAATATTTGTAGATGAACATACCTGCTCCATAACATAACGCTCATCTCGTTCCCGACAAGCTACTCCCGAGATTCTTGGACTCTTGTACAAAGACTATATTGGTGGGGTTGATCCATCAATTTTGCCACGTCAAGTTTCTAGTGCTATGAACATGAGCTTCGGAATCAAGGTTGAATAAACTTGTGCTTCAAATATAGTCTCTTCTCCAGCCTTTACTTCCTTTTAAATGGGTTACTGTTTATTGTTTATTGCAGATGGATTACTGGAAATCTCATCGTACACTTATAGCTGCTAGAGATCTCGTAATGGGTTCAGCAGAGAGTGGATATGAGGAATTACCTACTTACCTGCACATGATTAGAATGTCAAATCCAGGGACTTTAACTCGACTGGAAGTTGATACAAACAACAGATTTAAGTACTTATTCCTTGCATTCGGCGCTAGCATTGCTGGATTTCCATATATGAGGAAGGTTGTCGTGGTTGATGGAACATTTTTGCAAGGGAAATACAAAGGAACGCTTCTGATTGTAAACCTGACCGAGAAGAAATGTTCTTGCCGTAGATTTGATTTGGAGAAGCTACCATGTGCTCATGCTATAGCTGCTGCGGAAGCTAGAAAGATGTCGTGTATATCACTTTGTCATCATTACTATCGGAAGCAATACCTGTACAATGCGTACTACACAGCTGTTATGCCCAAAGATGACGTCCTTCCAATTCCAGAAGCGCTTGCCAAGAGGATATGTTTACCACCCGAGGTCCGCAAACCACCGGGGAGGCCAAAAAAATCAAGACATAAATCCATTTTGGAGAAAGTTGCAATTAAGAAGCGGCCACGGAAGGAACACACATGTCGAATTTGTAACCAGAGTGGTCATAATTCTACAACATGTCCTCTTAAGTGATAAGTTTTCGATTTAGTTTGAGACTTTTGTCATTATATTATGGTTGATTTAGTTTGTCTTTTTCCAGATTTTTCCGCCAACTCAGCCGTGTGATCCCCGATGATGAAGGATTGGCGTTAATCTCTGACAGGCACCAGTCAATAGGGAAAGCTATTGCAGTGGTCTATCCATTGGCAAGCAGGGGAATTTGAACGTACCACTTATATAAAAACATCTTGTTACGATACAGAGGGCGTGATTTGTTTGGATTGGTCAAAAAGCTGCAAACTCTTTTAGGTTAACTGATTTTCAAGAAACCTTCGAGACAATCAAAGAGTTAAACCCAGCTTTGCATGCATATCTGGAACGTGCTGATGTACGTAAGTGGGCACGAGCTCATTTTAAAGGTGATAGATATAACCTCCTTACAAGTAACATAGCTGAATCCATAAACAGAGCTTTGTCCGGTGCTAGAAGCTTGCCAATTGTTCACCTTCTAGAGTCGATCAGATTAATGATGACACGCTGGTTTGCAACAAGAAAGCATGACGCTGAGTTGATGAAAACCTCTCTTACTCGAGGTGTAGAGAAGGTGTTGGAAGTAATATATTTTGAATCAGGTTATGTGTTTTGTTAGACTATTTGCTAGTATACTAAGATTTAACATTTGCAGGGCCGGATACCTATTGCTAATCTACTAAAGGTTCAAGCAATAGACATTCATCAGTCAAAAGTAACAGGAGTCTCGTCTTTACATGTTGTAAACCTGACCGAGAAGAAATGTTCTTGTCGTAGATTTGATTTCGAGAAGCTACCATGTGCTCATGCTATAGCTGCTGCGGAAGCTAGAAAGATGTCATGTATATCACTTTGTCATCATTACTATCGGAAGCAATGACTGTACAATGCGTACTATTGCAACCAGCCATAATTCTTTGTTGGCCAAGCTTCTCTTGGTAGCAACAAGGTCAAATAAAATCTTGCACTTCTATCTCCATAACCAGACTCAGCATCTTCCCTACAAAGAAGAAAAACAAAGAATAAGACCAGGTATCTCAAAAAACAATTAAGAAAGAACAAGGTAGGATGGAAGAGAGGAAACTTACAGATCAGACTTAATGAAGTCCAATACTTTCTTCAATTTCTCTGGAGCCACCTTAGCTAATGGGTCATAAGATTCCTTGGAGACCGTTTTACCAGATATGATACGTTTCATTGTTGAATTCCCTACGTATGGAAAAACTTGAGTCTTTGTCAGCTTGGTTTTTCTTTTGCGTGTAGGCTCCTCCAAAATTGAAGCTAGTGCTTCCAACGCCAGTCTACACTTTACACTTTTCTGCCATTTTAGATGATCTTCCCAATCCTCTGTAGAAATGGACTGCTGTGGGATAGAAAAGGGTTTCTCTATCTTCACTTTTTTCCCTGGCATCGTCTTGTTAATCTTCTTCTCCTTTTTTACGACACGTTGTATTGGTAAACCATCAACTGAACCTTTTTTTGTCTGAACCATCCAGGACTGTCAAGTATAAAAAATCAGTTAGTATTTTGTATAAAAAAA
>NC_027751.1:22963849-22985409 GCF_000695525.1 Brassica oleracea var. oleracea | reverse complement strand
GATGCCCATATATCTCTCCTAAACCTGGCACAGACTCGTATATTCAAATAAGCAATGCATGAACACAGCCATGTAGTGTGTAACTCTTCTTTTCTTCGTATGTCACCACTTTAATAGAATCCACAAAGCTGGTAAATGTTACACGACCCCATGGATGGCGCTGGAAAGCTGCTGGATCCATCACCCTTTTCGCCAAATGCAGAGGTATTCTACTATTGCTTGAAATGCCAAATATGCCAATGGATAGTAGACACAACAAGCCAACCATTACACGCTTCTCTCTAGGCCAATTTCTGATGATCGGAAAAAGGGCTTGAAGTTCATTCAACTTGGGTCCTTCAGAAATTGGAACTTTCATCTCCACCCAAAAGTCTTCATGAGCCACATCCCTTTGTTCTTGCGTGTCAAAGGGATCACAATTTAACCTTGTAATATCTTCAAACTCATACGGAGAGAACCTCAATGGCTGGTCTTCTATCAAAGACCAAACTTCATGACTGCACTGAATCGCCAATTGATTCACCAGAAAATAATGAACATGTTTTGCAGACCAAGTGTACTCCAACTCCTTCAGCTTGATAATCACGCCTACAGCTGATTCTCTTAACTAAAGCCAAACGTCTTCGCCGACAGACTCTTTCATTACTTGAAGGTTGGACAGAAAACAACTGTGGATCATGCTCCGAGATTGAATAGGCGTTTTACCAATCTCGTAAAGCCGCGGAGGATACTTCTTGGTACCCGAAGATGAGGCCATTCCTTTTAAAAAAAACAAGAACAAACTTAATAAATATCATTCATCCAGATTATACACAGAGAAATTAGAAACTAGAAAAGACAAATCGATTTTCAATCTGATAATTAGGGTTTTGAAAAGAAAAAAAAAACAGAACCAGTTTTCAATTTGTCAGAAATAAAATTGGAAATTAGGGTTATTGAAATTTAACATGGAATCAAAGAAAATATGTTAAGAAATGAATATATTTAGCACTTACAGTTTCAATTTTCTTTGATTTTGAGGCAGATGTGACGAAGCCAAATTGGAGTTAGGGTTTTGAATTAGGGTTCATCGTGTTCAGGGACGAATCCGGCTTAGAGAGGAGGTAACGAAACGCAAGGCGACTGCAACTGAGATGAGGTTGTCGGAGATGGAGGTTCAATGTGGAGAAAAGGAGAACTGAGATTACGAAGGAGAAGAAGTGTCGACAAAGGAGTTTTGCTTTTTTGGAAAATATTAGTCAATTAATTATTAAATTAATTCAATGGCAGTTTCTTTAATACTCAAAGGAATGCTAGTTTTTCTGTATTTTGGTTACCCATGTGATCTAGTACAGTAATTAAGAAAGTTTATGCATTAGTATAGTCATTATATGTATCATTTGAATCATTATAGGTAATTTCTCTTCTTTTTAATAATTTGCAAACTATGAGTGCTGCAGGAAAGGAAGGATGATTATACCCTTGAAGCGAGCTGACCCCACCTAGGACAAGTAGCTGTCGTCTATTCAGACCATATTTACATCAACTCCAAAGTCTTCACACACCATAACCTTTAGGTTTTCGAAGTTTGAACTTATGTCCAAAGTAAGTAATCTGCCTCTTTTTTCTTTATCAACGAGAAATCCCCATCCATTGTTTATCGACGATTTCCACAAACCGCATGAAGCATAGGTATGAATCTTCATATTTTAGATATTCAAAAGTTTGGAAGAACTAGGAAATGAAGAAGAACTCCCACGATTTTTCGCAAATCATGTACTGTCAACGAAGAAGACTAGATTTTAGGAAAAATAAATTAAAAAGGGAAATAAAAAAGATTTAAAATATTTACAGAACATTTCCTAACCGTTTTTGGCTAGATTTTTGGATATTGCTCACAGATCTTGTAGAACTTACATTAATTCTACCAATTTCGTAATGAGACGGAGAAGTAGAATATGGTATACCACAATTATAGATAAAAAGACAATTCGATTAATGTATTTTCTACCGTAGTAGATAGATCAACTTTTTAGGACTTCAAATCTACCAAAAATGTAGAGCATAGAGGAAATGAGGATTTGATATTCTGCCGTAGTAGTTGTAAATGTTTTCAGTTTATTGCACATCCTACGGTCTTTAGATTACTGTGTCTTTGTTAGATTTCATATTATAAATCTCCGTAGATGATAGATCTGATTTACTATTATATCTGAGTTACTATTCTAAATCTTCATAGATGGTAGATCATATTCTAACACCTTTAGCCCATTTTTGAAATTACTATTCAAATATTTTTTGATTCCAAAAATATTTTTCTTATATGCACATGCTTGTTTACATCAAGTTTACTATTTTTCCATATTTTTTTGCATTGTAAAAAAATTGATATGAATTTTTATATACAAAAAAGGTAGTGAATGTCCAAAAGTGACATAAGTTAATTTTGTTTTAAGGGGACAATACTATAGTTTAGTTGTTCCTTATTGACAATTTTCTCTAAAAAATATCATAATTTTTGGTTTATGGTTTATTGCTTAATGTTTATGGTCTAGTATTTAGAGAGTGTGAGTGGATCGATAAACTTCTTTAAATTTTTTATAAATTATTCATAATGATTTATGATGATTAGTTTAGTCTTTCTTCATAATATTTATGAAAAAATATCTTTTACGGGTAAACTTGAAAGTAATATCTAATTTGTGTTAAACTTGAAATTCTCCTATTTAAAATTATATTACACCAATTTTCCAATATTAAATATTTTGCTTATCCAACGTATACAAATTAAGGAATAAAAATATAGATAATTTTTAAGTCTAGAGATTTGAAAAGAATTATGAAGTAAAAATTATTTTTTTTAACGTCTGATTAATTACGCTATTGAGAAATATTACATTGACGATTCTACAGCCGACAATTTTACCATCATATGAGAATACACGCCTGACTGCGTCACTCCGAGCCGTCCTATGAAATTCATATTCGATGATACGCCCTGCACCCTTGTTTTTAAATGGCGAGCGCCACCGACGCCATGGCGCTTGGCGATCTCTGACGAGCTCCAAAACCCCTTACCACCTTGTGGCCAAGCGAGGTACGTATGTCGAACGCCTTAGCCTGCTTTACCTACATAGAACGTGTCGACCAAGGTGTCGCCTCATGGTTAGGAAACAACCAAAACTGTTTTTGACATAGTTTTGGTATCTAAACCGAATATGGTTACGTAAAAGAGGCAATATCGTGTACAATACTCAAAATATTCTCAAATTATTCTCTAAATATTCTCTAAATATACTCAAAACCCCTAAGTCATTGTACTATATAATAGGTACACACAGCCTCTATAGTTCTTCACGCTTTCTTCTCAACTCTATACACAGCATAAGCTTTCTTTTCTTTTACTGGTTTGTTTCGCTTGGTTTTCATCGTACTTCTTTAATTAAGCAAAGATCTCTTAAGCATAAGTGTTTAAGTCTTTTGTTTTTTTCATGTACCATCCATTCATCAACGTAAACTAACAAGTGAAGTAGTCCGTGAGGACCAAAATGAATCTCTTATGTCGAGAACTCGGCATTGGTCCAATAATATCCATTCCCCATCCCATGAATGGGTATGGTGCAGTCAAGGTATGGAGCAACTCCGTTGGACTGTGGATGGTTGAAGCGTGTCGTTCGAATTTGTCACATTTCCGGACGTAGGACTCACAATCTGCGTTCATGGTTGGCCAGTAGAAACCGAGATTCTTCACTTTTAATGCGAGAGCTCGCCCTCCTGAATGATTGCCCGCTGCTCCTTCGTGTGTTTCGGCCATGACGAGTCTTGTTTTGTCGCCGGAAATGCATTTAAAGAGTACCTTTGTCCCGGTCCATCGATGGAGGTCTCCGTCCATGACGACGTAGTGTGCGCTGCGTTGCTTGAGTCGTCTTGCCTCCCACTTCTCGGTAGGCAATTTGCCGTCAGATAGGTAAGCGATGAACTCCTCTCGCCAATCGCTGAGCTGACTTTCCGTTGCGCAAGGGTCTGCTTCATCGATATGCATTGCGTCGGTGACGGATGCTGCGATGGTCAACGGTTCGGTTATTTGGCTGATGCTTGGTTTCTCAATCTTGTGTATTGGGATCGTTCTCTTTACTTGGTCGTGCAGTTTGCTTCCAAGATCTGCGAGGGCGTCCGCGCATATATTTTCTCCGCGAGGAGCCTTCGTGATTACGAAGAACTCGAAATCCTGTGTGATATTCTTGACGAGCTTTAAGTAAGCATCCATCCTATCATTCCTGACGTCGTAATCGCCAAGATATTGGCTTACCACGAGTTGGGAGTCGCAATATGCGCTGATTCGTTTAGCTTTGACTGCTTTAGCGAGACGGAGCCCCGCAATGAGAGACTCGTATTCGGCTTCGTTGTTTGATGATGCGAAGCCAAACCTGAACGATTGTCGAATTAGCTCGCCCGTGGGAGACTGCAGTTGGACACCTGCCCCCGAACCTTTGTTCGTAGACGAACCATCTACGTGCAATATCCAGTTCTTGCTTGGTAGGATTAGGTCTTGTTCGAGTTCTGGCGTTAACTCGATCAGAAAGTCAGCGAAAACCTGCGACTTAGCTGCAGTGCGGTTCTTGTATACAATGTCGTGCTCGCTGAGTTCCATAGACCACTTGGTCAATCTTCCTGACTGGTTTGTGTTTTGCATCACCGTTCTGAGGGGCTGGTTGGAGTGTATTTCGATCGTATGTGATTGAAAGTAGGGCCTGAGTTTTCTCGCCGAGGTAATGACAGCGAGAGCCATCTTCGCCAAGGTTGGGTACCGCGTTTCTGGTTCGGTCATGCGTTTGCTGATGTAGAAAATGGGCTTCTGCTCTCCTCGATCTTTGCGGATGAGAACGCTACTGACTGTCGAGGAAGTGACGGCGATATACAAGGACAGGGTATCACCAGACTCTGGCTTTGACAGAACCGGAGGCGTCGTGAGATAGTGCTTCAATTGATTGAACGCTTCTTCGCATTTTTCGTCCCAGATGAATCTTTTATTTCCGCGTAAGAGTTCATAGAAAGGGAGGCACTTATAAGTTGATCGTGAGATGAATCTGTTGAGGGCCGTGATTCTCCCTGTCAACCGTTGGACTTCTCGGCTGTTCCTTGTGCTCGGGAGGTCGAGGATTGCCGTTATTTGCTTGGGGTTCGCTTTGAAGCCTCGTTGGGTAACAATGTAGCCCAGGAATTCGCCTGAGGTGACTACGAAGGTGCACTTTGCCGGGTTGAGTTTCATCCCAAACTCGTTCAACGTTCTGAAGCAGTCGCTCAAATGGTCGAGGTGGTTTTCGGCGTGGAGTGACTTGACCAGCATGTCGTCGATGTAAACCTCCATAGTGTCGCCGAGTTTATCTGCGAACATTCGGTTAACCAAACGTTGGTAGGTCGCGCCTGCGTTCTTCAAGCCGAAGGGCATGACTTTATAGCAATAAGTCCCCCTGTCCGTTATGAAGGTCGTCTTCTCGCGGTCGTCCGGATGCATTAGGATTTGATTGTACCCTGAGAAGGCGTCCATGAAGGTTAACAGTTCGTTACCGGCTGTCGACTCTACCAAACGATCGATGTGAGGAAGCGGGTAGCTGTCCTTGGGACAAGCTTTGCTTAGATCAGTGAAGTCGACACAGATGCGCCACTTCCTGTTTTTCTTCTTTACTACCACATGATTCGCCAACCATTCTGGATACCGGACCTCGGCAATGAAGTCTACCTCGAGCAGTCTGTCGACTTCTTCATTCACAGCTTTAGACTGCTCAGGTCTGAGCTTCCATCTTTTCTGCCGAATAGGTTTGAACGTAGGGTCGACGTTCAACTCGTGGGACGCTACGGCGGGGTCTATCCCCTTCATATCCGAAGTTGTCCATGCGAAAGTCAAAGTGTTTGCTTTGAGGAAGGAGATGATCTGTGATTGCATCTCGTCGGAGAGGAAGGCACCAACGCGTATGACTTTCGTTGGATCGGCTTCATCAATGCGGACTTCCCGGACTTCTTCCTTCTGCGGATAGATCTTATGAATTGGTTTGGCGTCTGAGTTGACGAGAGAAACCGACTGTTGTAATTTGACTGCGGCGATAAGCAGCTCCCTCGCAGCTCGTTGGTCTCCATGGATCGTTTGTTTTGTTCTGTCTTTCCCGGGAAACTTTACACACTGGTGATAAGTAGAGGGAATGGCCTTCATGGAGTGTAAGCAAGGGCTGCCGAGGATACCGTTGTAAGGCGCTTTAGCCCGGATAACAGAGAACTTAACGGTCCGGGTAATGTCCCCTGCGTAAACCGGGAGAGATATTGTCCCGATCATCTGTTCCGAGGAACCGTTGAACCCCGTGAGAGTGCGTGAAGAGGGCTTCATGTCGCGTAGGTTGATCCCCATCTTGTCAAGCGTATCTCGAAAGATAAGATCGACTGAGCTGCTAAGATCGACTGAGCTGCCAGATCGACTGAGCTGCCAGTGTCGACGAGAACTTTCGTGACCTGGCATTCGCCAATTCCAATATCAATGAGGAGTGGATCATTATGCGGCATGCTGATGCCGCGAGTATCGGCTGCTGAGAAGGAGATCTGATGGTCAGCTTTGACTTGTGTAGGCCACTTCTGAGCGGTGACGGCTTGTCGTCTGCAATCTTTTACTATTCTTATCGAGTCCCCGCCAGGAAGTAAGCCACCCATTATCACGTTGAGGTGCGGGGTGCCCGTAGCCTTCATCAACTCCAGTTGCGCCTGTCGCTTCGCTTCGAGGCACGGTCGTAAATCACGTTTTTTGGACTGACTAAGCTTCACGCGAAGGTCTTTAGCTTTAGAATTGATCTGCTCGCGTAAGTCTGTAGGTTAAGGTTGGAGGCTTGGAGCAACTATGGTGTGGGCAGTCTTTCTCGCTTTGGACTCATTGAGGGTCGACCTGAGATCCGTTTCGCTTACTAATACCTTTGCGGCCTTCCGCTTTAGCAAGGCGCGTATATCCTTGGAGTCCAATTTTCTCCCCAACTTTTCACGCAAATCTTGTGCTATCGACGAAATTTCGTCATCCGAGGAGTCGTCATGTCGAGAGATACTCGCCGCCGGTTTTTAGGTGGTTCTTCATCAGTTGACTCTCCCTCGAGATTGAGGTTGTTCACTGAGGCTCTCTCGGGGCTAGCTCGCTCTTCTTTCTGAGGAGCCCTGGCTTGAGACTTCTGAGTTTTCTTCTCTTTGTTTTTGCTCCAGCTCTTATTGTTCCTCGGCTTCTGCGGAGGAGGTTCTATCTCGATTTTGCCACTTTCGATCGACTTGAGGAAATTTCTGTAAAGGACTTTGCAATCCTTCGTGTCGTGTGACTTGATCTTGTGATACGTACACCACTTGCTTGGTTCCGCAGCATTTGAGCTCGTTTGTTCGAGAGAACTGGATTTCTGTTGCGCGGTGTCTCGGTCCCAATGATTTCATCCCTTCTCTCGCACGACAACCGCGGAACCTGACGGCTCCTCTTCGTCCACTACGTTCATGTAACCCCTCTTTTGGTTGGTTTTGCTGCCCGTAGAATGTTGACGCGGGTCCTGACGGGTGTCGTTCGTCTGGGCGGGCGTTTGTTGTCCTGCCGCCTCTTTCGCCGCCTTTTCCCTGGTGTCTTCCTCCATACGGATGAAGTTGTTGGATCGAGCGATAGCGTCCAGCACGGATCTCGTCGGGTGCCGATAAAGGTCAGCTCGAAATGGCGATTTGATATGGAGGGTGTTCATCAATGATTCCACAGTTATGTGGTCCGGTACGTCGACTTTTGAGACAACAGATTTAAAGTTCTCCATGAAATCTCGGAGGCTTTGCCCATTGGCGTGATTGAGGTTCCAGAGATCCGTAGCGGTGGCTTCCTGGCGAGTAAACATGATATAGTTCTTGAGGAAAGCCGTCGAGAGGTTGTGAAAACTGTTGACTGAGTTTTCTTGATGGCCGATGAACCAGTTGAGAACGATTTCTTCTAGGGTTTCGATGAAAAGCTGACAAAAGCCGGCGTCTTTTTCTTCGTCAGAGAGATTCGCGCGCCGCATTGCGATGCTGAAGGACGTGACATGGGCAGACGGGCCGGAAACGCCGTCGAAGGTCGGAAGACGGAGCTTGTCCATCTTTCTGAGTCGGACCCCCGTTATTTTTTCTGTAAACGGTGTCCAGAGAGATTCTGCGAGGACACGCTCGATCTGAGGAGCGGACGTAGTCACGTTGTGGATCTTAGAGTTTATATCGAGCACTGACTGTTTTAACGCGGCGAGCTCGTTTGTGGTCTGCGCGTCGAGGCCTCCAGGGGTTTGAGCCGCATCGCCGTCGTTGACATCTTGGTCTTCAGCATGTGCCAGCGTCACGCCGGTTGATCTCTCTGTGCTAAAAAGATGTGTTCGGTACTGCGCCGTTGAGGCTTCCACGTTCGCAGCGAGAGGAGCTAAGATTTTTGCGAGCGCCGCGATTTGGTCGGTCGCCGCCTTCTGGGCTGCGTCCTGTTGTGCAAGGCGCGCCATGATGGTCTCTATGGAGGAGGGTGGTAACGGCGCCGGTGTTGCAGGAAAAGACGCAGGCGTCGTTTTGGGAGCTTCACGCTCTTCTCCAGAGGAAGAGCCGTCGTTGCTCGTCGCCATCTTGTCAACGTTACTTTGCTAACGCCCCACGGTGGACGCCAACTGTTTGAACGGGAAACGGTACTGAACGAGAGAACGTTCGGTTTTAAATGTGGGTTTAGCAAAGATGTCTTATTGATGGTCGGAAAAGCGTTTCGTCGGTTACAAGGAAAGGGAATGCGTAAAGGAAAAGCGACCGGAGCTCAAGGAGCTTTGCCGGAAAGATACAATACGGCGAGATAACGAAGGTAAAACCCTAATCTAGCCGCCCAGTATGTATGACGGATCCCTTCTACGTTGCATCCCCTCCTGTCTTTTATAGTCAACTTGGTGTTTACCTGTGACCTAGCTTGCGTTGTCTTCATGGGCTTTTAACTCGCTGGGCCGAAAAGCCCACGTTGCTTCGCGGAGCCGTTTAGCCTGACTCATTTAGTCGAAATGCAACTGACCGAAAGTTCCCTCGCTCCGCGCCGAGAGACCGGAGCCCCGAGCCGCCGCGTCGAACCATTGTTACGCCTTGTTCGGGCCGGGCCGTCCGTTCTCCAGACCTTGAGGGATGGTCGAATCCATCCTCTACATGTATCATTTTATCAAGTACTTGTTTAGCTTTTCCTCTCTGTTTTTTTTTTAGTCTACGTGATTACTAACGTACATTCTCTGTTTTCTCATTGAAGTTTCATCATGTCTGAGATTGGAAGATCATCCCAAGGAGGTGCTACACAAGGTGGATCATCTCAGCAAGGAGCATCTCAGATGGATCCAGGAAAGAAGTATGGAACGTGTGTCTCAAATAACACCAACAAATGGAAGTGTATCTTCTGCATGAAGGAAACTAATGGAGGCATCTCACGTCTGAAACACCACTTGGTTGGAGGTAACACAAGTATCACGGTGTGTCCTAATTGTCCAGAGCATGTGAGAGCTGAGTTGCAAAATGATGCAGCATATAAGATGCTTGACCGACAAGTAACGTCTCAGTTATATACTTATCTAATGTTATTTATTTATGGTTATAATTATTATATGGGTTTTTAGTCTTTTAACCCAATGTGCTAACTTAGGGTTTTGGTGTTTTAGCTTTGGCTTATAATATAGCCTTCTTTGTATTTGTTTATGGATTAGCTTTTGATAATTAATCAACTAGAGAGTTTATCTTTTTCGTTGTTCTGATTTGATTAAATTCATCAACACAAGAAGCCGGTCTCAAGCGTGGTTCTTCGAATCCCTTGAGCTGATTATCTAGTCCTTACACAGTGCCAGGTTGGTATCAGAGCCATCACTTTGGTTTCTTAATCAAAGTCGGATCTTTGGATTTCGAACGCGTCGAGTGTGACTGAATCTATGATTAGTCGGAGAGTCTTAGCTGATCTCCAAGCGCAAATCTACACTTTGACCACGATTGTTCAGGCGATGTCCGTGCAACCGTTTCCATCAACAAACGACTTCGATGTTGAAGTTGATGATGCAGAGTCAAAGGAGGAAGATAACCTTGAGATTTATGATGATCCGGTGTATGACGAGTACGAATGTGAAAGTGAGGAAGATCTTTACAAAGAGATCTATGGTCCTCCAATATTTGATATCTATGAAGATGATGTTGTTGGAGACGAAGGCATGACTCAAAACAACGAAGAAGAAGCAAAACCATTCCATGTTAAAGAGGTGGAGTATGTGATGCTTACGGTTTCTTCTTTCAACAACAAGAAAGATGACTTGTGTATGAAAAGTTCAGAGCATAACTGTTGGGCTGTTAGAAAAGAAGGCCCAAGAAGATTAATTATTAATCATGTTAGACGACGGTGGAATTATGAATCCATGAAAGCATTTCTAACACAACCGTATTTGATGGCTAAGACGATTGAAGTATGGGAAAGATTTATTATTTTGTTTGATGGCTATTATCAATGGAAGAGGAGAAAAAAACAAGAAGAGAATAAGAAGAAGAAAAAGTTATATCATTCACAACTGCATTCAGATTCGAGGACGAATCTCTTTTACATGGGGAGACTGATGCAGCATATAAGATGCTTGACCGACAAGTAACGTCTCAGTTATATACTTATCTAATGTTATTTATTTATGGTTATAATTATTATATGGGTTTTTAGTCTTTTAACCCAATGTGCTAACTTAGGGTTTTGGTGTTTTAGCTTTGGCTTATAATATAGCCTTCTTTGTATTTGTTTATGGATTAGCTTTTGATAATTAATCAACTAGAGAGTTTCTCTTTTTCGTTGTTCTGATTTGATTAAATTCATCAACACAAGAAGCCGGTCTCAAGCGTGGTTCTTCGAATCCCTTGAGCTGATTATCTAGTCCTTACACAGTGCCAGGTTGGTATCAGAGCCATCACTTTGGTTTCTTAATCAAAGTCGGATCTTTGGATTTCGAACGCGTCGAGTGTGACTGAATCTATGATTACTCGGAGAGTCTTAGCTGACCTCCAAGCGCAAATCTACACTTTGACCACGATTGTTCAGGCAATGTCCGTGCAACCGTTTCCATCAACAAACGACTTCGATGTTGAAGTTGATGATGCAGAGTCAAAGGAGGAAGATAACCTTGAGATTTATGATGATCCGGTGTATGACGAGTACGAATGTGAAAGTGAGGAAGATCTTTACAAAGAGATCTATGGTCCTCCAATATTTGATATCTATGAAGATGATGTTGTTGGAGACGAAGGCATGATTCAAAACAACGAAGAAGAAGCAAAACCATTCCATGTTAAAGAGGTGGAGTATGTGATGCTTACGGTTTCTTCTTTCAACAACAAGAAAGATGACTTGTGTATGAAAAGTTCAGAGCATAACTGTTGGGCTGTTAGAAAAGAAGGCCCAAGAAGATTAATTATTAATCATGTTAGACGACGGTGGAATTATGAATCCATGAAAGCATTTCTAACACAACCGTATTTGATGGCTAAGACGATTGAAGTATGGGAAAGATTTATTATTTTGTTTGATGGCTATTATCAATGGAAGAGGAGAAAATAAGAAGAAGAAAAAGTTATATCATTCACAACTGCATTCAGATTCGAGGACGAATCTCTTTTACATGGGGAGACTGATGCAGCATATAAGATGCTTGACCGACAAGTAACGTCTAAGTTATATACTTATCTAATGTTATTTATTTATGGTTATAATAATTATATGGGTTTTAAGTCTTTTAACTCAATGTGTTTAACTTAGGGTTTTGGTGTTTTAGCTTTGGCTTATAATATAGCCTTCTTTGTATTTGTTTATGGATTAGCTTTTGATAAGTAATAAACTAGAGAGTTTCTCTTTTTCCTTGTTCTTGATTTGATTAAATTCATCAACACAAGAAGCCGGTCTCAAGCGTGGTTCTTCGAATCCCTTGATCGAGCGAAACATGTCCCAAGGAAGATTATCAAATCCCTTGGTTGAGCTGATTATTCAGTCCTTACGCTGAGCCACAAAACTATGCAATCAAAAAAGCTGAGGAAAGAACTGATGAGAGTTTAATTGAATTGCAGGGAAATTGCTTGAGGCTAAAAGGCCAAACCTCTACTGAACTCCTTGTGCAGCACACTGTCTTGATCTAATGCTAGAAGACATTGGGAAGCTGGAACCTGTGAAGAATGCTTTGAAGAAGTGTATCTTCATGAGTGGTTACATTTATTGTCGTGTGCCTCTTGTCAACATGATGAGAAGATTCACCAATCAACACAATCTCCATCGACCGGCTGTAACACGGTTTGCTACTTCATTCATTACCATGTCTCAGTTTCACATTCAACAGGCCAACTTGAAGAAGATGGTCACGTCTGATGATTGGAACAAGAGCAAATGGCCAAAGGAAGCATAGGCGAAGAAGCTGAAGCGGTACATTCTACAAGAAAGCTTCTGGAGGAATGTTGCTTATGCTCTCAAGCTGACTGGTCCACTAGTTAAGGTGCTTAGCATGGTGGATGGAGACACCAAACCGGCTATGGGATACATATATGCTGCTATGGACAGAGCTAAAGAGGCTATTGCAAGGAGTTTCTAGATAAAGCAAAGAAATATGAGAATGTGTTTGAGATCATTGATAGAAGGTGGAATTGTCAGCTTCATCAGCCTCTTCACGCAGCTGGATACTTCCTTAATCCAGCTATCCACTATGCCAATCTTGAAGACGTGTGTTGTGAAGAAGTTGAGACTTGTTTGTACAACTGTATCAACAGGCTTGTCCCGGATGGGGAGATTCAAGATAAGGTGCTGCTGTAGCTTGATTTGTTTAAAAAAGCTGCTGGTCTCTTTGGGCATAACATGGCAATAAGGCAAAGGGAGATGAAAGCACCAGGTAAATTATTACAATACGTTTAGCTTTCTTTTGTTATTGTCAGCTCTAAAGTCTAAACTAATTCAGTCTCATTTGTGTTTGGTTATAGCTGATTGGTGGTCTACTTATGGATCATCAGCTCTTAATCTAAGAGACTTTGCTGTGAAAGTACTAAGCCTAACTTGCAGTGACTCTGGATGTGAAAGGAATTGGGGTGTTTTTGAACTTGTAAGTTTATTTATAATCAACTTATTTCATAGTCAGATTGTTTCTGAAGTTCATTAATGATTGTTATTCAAATTTCTGTAACGTCACACAAAGAGAAGGAACCGTTTAGCTCAACATCGGTTCAATGACATGGTGTTTGTCAAGTACAACCGAGCCTTGAAACGTCGCATGAAGAGAAGTGATAGCAGTGATCCTATTCTCTTAGAAGAGATTGATGAAAGCAATGAATGGCTGATGGGAAGAATGGAAGGAAACTCTGATAGTGATGATCTAGATGATAATGTCTTTGAGAATGAAAATCTGACATGGAGTGCAGTGAGTGAAGCAACAGGAGCTGAGGAACCTAACTACACTACTAGAGGATCAAAAAGCTCAGCAGCGGCTGACAAGGGGAAAGGAGTTGCCTCTTCTTCAACTCAGCCAAGACAGAAACGATATGGTCCAGGTCCTTCTAATCGGTCTCTTGTTGATCTCGATGATGATGAAGTGGAACATGATTTGGAAGCAACTGGCTTCGGTCAAGGGGAGGAATTGGAGTTCCAAGATGACTCTGAAACAGAGTTTTAGAGTTGGTGTTTTAGTTTTGGTGTTTTGGTTGTTTTTACTTTGAATTATGCTTCGTTTTGGTTTTGAATTCTGCTTTGTTTTGGTGTTTTGGTTTGGTTTTCTACTTATGATATGTTATTTTGGCGTTAGATGTTCTCTACATTATCAATAAAAGATGTTTTGGTTTTATATCTAAATCTATGTACAACATACTTGACAATGTAAAGTGTAGAAAATTACCTTCTAGTAGTGTGATACACGTAGCGATCACAATGAATCGCCATGGCACCTGGCGAGAGTCGACCTCCTGGACGCCAAGCCTCGCCATACACAATTTAAAACCAAGTATGTACCATGCTGAAGATCTCTTGTAATCATTTTTTCTCCATAATCTGCATAATTTGTGTTTCTGGGGTGTGAACCCCAGACCTCCCGGTGTAGAAGCACTAATGAACCCTTAGTCAAACTACTGGACCGAAAGAACTTCCACGTTCAAAAAAAGTTATGTAAGAAAAAATATTAATAAAATATATTTTCAGAAATTCCTATTCATATCAGTTCATTTTACTCCGAACCTAACCGTTCATTAGCCAACAATATTTATTTCAATTTATACTTTTATGTTTAGTTCATGTGCTAAGATTAGGAATCGTTAATACCCAAAAAATTATTCGGCTCATATCTTTTTGTGTTAGATTTGTTTTTTTTTTTGTTTCAGTGAAAAATTAGTTACAACAAAAAGGTGATATCTTACCGCCATAAGAAGTGGTTAAAGAAACTGATAGGATTGAGATGATCCTACCGATATGTCTACATAAACACTTAGCTGAGGAGGTGACGTTAAGAATCACATCGTTACCACGACACTGAAAGGACAAAGCATAAACTGGTTTCAAATTCATCTATTTGAAAGCAGACCCGGCTTTGTGCATGTGTAGGTGGTACATTTGCACATGGTCCAACTCATTTTGTTAAAAAAATAAACGTTTTAGCTAGTAAAAAAGGTCCATATATATTTTTTTTCTTTTCTTCCTTGCGTCCAAAATTTTGGATTTTTTAAAAAAAAATTTTGGAACATTGTATATGGTGCAACAGTCTTCACCTGTGGCACTCCAAAAGTTCAGATGAAGTACATATCTCAGTTTGGGTTACTATTGCTAACTCTCTGGTTGTGTCATACGTTCTTCTCCATTCTCAGTAGCTACCTTAGACTCAGTTATTGGTTGTTGCACATCATCTGCAAGAGTTCTGGTGTCTTCTTTTGACACAATATAACCTGTTTCAACAGCTTCTTCAACTCTTCTCACAAATCCAGGTTCATCCACAAACTCATAAGCATGACTCAACCCATTAGGTATAGAAACCATTGGTTCTCTACAGGGCCAGTCCTGACATTTCCGAGCCCCAATACAAAAATTATAAATAAATTCAATATTTTAAAAATGCTATTAAAAATGTTAAATAGCAAAAAAAAAAAACTACTTCTAGAAAAAAATTTCTGCTATAATGTTGATAAGGTTCTTTAAAAAAAACTACCAGAAAATTGCATATGATAATGTTTATTTATACATATTATATTTCGTTAATTAGTTTATTGTACAATAATATATTAGTTTGATATATGTTTGCCATAATATTTTCTTAAATATATATATAATATTTATTTTATTTTTTTGGGAGAAAAACAAAAGAGTTAACCCCACAAAAATAGGCCCCATACAAATGTTTCTTGGGTATGCGCTGAGCACCGGCACTGGTTCTCTATAAGCTTCAGAGCATGAAAATTTGCTTTCAATAAAGGATACATTTCTTGAGACGAAAGAACCATCCCTTCCTATTAGTTTGTCCTGTCAAACTTCTTATTTAGTATCCAAATCAAATAGATTCCACCCCTTCTTCACATAAGGAAAACCAATAAGAACACATTTTCTACTACGACTAGCAAATCTTTCTCTATGACGCTTTTGATTATGTGCATAAGCGAGTATCCAAAGATATGTGTCTCACATGGCGTCATGTTGATTAAATGTGATGTACCTAACACAAAGTGACCCAAAAACTCGATTGGCATACTCGCTTGAAACTTTAATGCTTGTGCCACATTCAATATGTCTATGCTTCCTCTCAACTTTTCCATTTTGCTTAGGTGTACTTACTGTACTTACACACGAAGAGAATTTTCTATGAAAATAATCTCGCTTCCTCAAAAACTTGTTACCATTATTACTCAGTACTATCTTCACATTCTTGTTAAATTGTCTCGGGGAAAGAACAAATATACATCTATTATTGTTCTTTTAAATTGAGTTTTGTCCATAAGAAACTCTTGAATAATCATCCACAATATTTAAAAATAAGAGAATCCACTCAAACTAGGTGTTCGAAAGGGTCCTAATATATTACATTGTATCATCTCAAAGCATTCCCTCCTATTATTTGAACTCACTACGACATTGCTTTTTCTTGAAGCATATGTCATACCCAGATATACCAATACTTCCATTACCAACACCATGTAACTTTCTAATTACTTTTTCAAAGGCATGTTCCATCCGCTTATGCCAAACTTCTAGTGACTCTTATTGATCTCCTCTTTTTACACTTCGAATCTGTTGAATACCTTGCAGAAAATACAATCATTCTCTTTCTTCACTGATTCCAATACCATAGCAATCTGTGAACAACACAATGCAAATCAATTCATCAATCAATTGTGAAACTATACAAAAGTACCCGTTTTAAAATCAATTATCTCTGTCCAAATAACACTTCCTTCACCATCGGCAACCACACTTTTCTCATTAAATAATCCAACCAAGCATGGTAAAACTCTATGGACATCAGCATGAGAGGGCAACATATACCTGTCATACAATGCAATACTCCACTATCGACTATCCACTTATCCCTATGACCAATTTCACTTGAATAATTTGCTGATTCTGACTTCAAATATGAAGTACCCTAAAACTGATAAGCGATATTTATAATATGATTCCATAACTATTGTATAATTTCATCCCAATAAAATATTCCTTTTAAAATCTTTGGTATTCAACAATTCCAAATTATAAATATTTTTAGTATTACTTATGCAGAATCGAGGAAGTAATGGATGTAAAATACTTTTTTTGCAGATGTATATGACCATTCTACCCAAAGCCGGTTCTGGGCAAAGCCCAATGACATATTGGCCTTACACCTCCAAAAATTTTGAAGAAAATTACATACACATAAGCTCAAAAAAAGTTTTTTAGCTCCCATTTTTTTTTTAAAATAGCTGAAATCATTAATAAATTGCTTATTGCCCATTAAATCTCAGGGTATGCCCTAATTCTATCAAACTAGCTTTTTCGTCCGCGCATGCGGGCATAAATATTTTATAATTACTTATTACTAATTAAAAGATTATAATGAAAAAAATTATTTACTTTTTATTTGAAAATTCTTACAGATTTTTTTTTTTGTAAATTTTTTTGTACACTGTATTAATTATATAGAAATCAATCTTAAAAATCATCAATTATAAAACCATAAATTTTACTTCATAAATATTTAGTTATGTGTTTTCTGTTTTCTGTTTTTTAATTTTTAACTTTTAAATTAAAAGATTTTTTTCAGATAACAACACAATATATATAGGAATTATCTTTTTTTTTTACAGCAAACATTCACAGACCAAGGCGGCAACTCGGCATCCATGTGTACAACGAAAGACGGTTGGTTCCGAGCACTGCATGCCAAGCGATCCGCCTTTATGTTTTCCGTCTTAGGTACATAAATGATATCTGGGTTGGTGAAGCTTCTTCTCAAAAGCATAATATATTCCAGGTAGCTTTCAAATGTTGGTCATTCCTCTGGTTCCAAAACCATCTTCACCAATTGAGAACAATCCGTTGCAAACGTCACCCGAAACTGTCTTAAATTCTTCATACATTCCATTGCCCAAATTAATGCCTCCATCTCCGCATGAAGAGGGGAGAGACATGCCCTTACATTCCTTGCCCCTAACAAACCATCAAACCCCAGTAGCGTGCTAAACCAGCCTTGTCCTGAAAATAAGTCATTATCTTTCCAAAAACCGTCTGTGAAACACCATCTTCCTGTAGTCCCTGAATTAGATCTTATATGTACTTCATGTACCAACCTAGGATTATTGATAACCTGTGCCTCAGCCCAAAGTCTTGATTCCAATTCTGCTAAGTTAAGTGTTTCCCTCGGATCAGTATCAAGATTACTGAAAACTTTATTATTTCGGTCCTTCCAGATGTACCATAATATCCATGCAAACTGATGATCTTCTATTTTTTGGTTAACTCTCCAAAATAGATGGTCCATGTTAGCAAAAAGTGAGCCCATAGGAAAAAGATTTGGATTCGATGGAATCTTGGATAGTGTCCACACTTGACGTGCCGGGGGCATTCAAAGAACACATGATTTATTGATTCCTCCGAATCTCCACACCGCGCACAACATGTATCTCCTTGTATTCCTCTCGCTTTTAGATTTTTTGTTACCGCTATACAACCTGTCAACAGCTGCCATAAGAAATGCTTTAACTTTGGAAGACACTTCACTTTCCAGCAAAATACCTTAAGTATATCCACATTTGGTCCATAAAATTCTGGTGGTTTTTCCTTATCATGATAGATCCTCTCTACTTGATACCCTGATTGTACTGTGTACTTCCCGTTGTTAGTGAAATGTCATTCATTCCTATCTTCCATTTGATTCCTATTCAACGGAATACTTTCAATCATTTTCGCATCTTGGGGTTCCACCAATATCCTAATGGCCTGTAAAAGGAATTATCTTCTTTTTTAAAAAATATATTTTTAGATTTTTATAATTCTTATTCTTATTAGTTTTAGTCACTTATCTAATTAAAAAAATAAAATTCATTTTTTTCATTAAAGGTATAAACGATATTAGCCGCTCTTAATTTTTAACGTGAGAGCTCAAATGCGAAAAATCACTTCATAGTATAGAAACCAATGCACCATTAGGAAAACTAAAAATATTATACTATATGCATATATAAGTAGTAAAGACTATACCGCAAATATTATACTAGATGCATATATAAGTAGTAAAGACTATACCGAATCATTAATTTTGGTGTAGTATTAGAACTTAGAAGAAGATATGTTGTCAAGGCATGAAACGTGGTTTGAAAGCCTTTCTTGGTTTCTATCTGTTCGTACTACAAAAGTCAATGCGTTGTCTTTGACTCTGTCTATTTTTGGGATCGGCACGAGCATCTTCAGAGTTTTTTTTGTTTGAAAGAAATCTTCTTGACAGTTTATACTTTCCCCCATAAATGTCTTTAGAGAAACTTCTGTTAAAGATTCTTGGAACACAATTTTTGTTTTTTTGTTATGTTTGTATTCACCAACTTCAGTTATCTTAAACCAGTCCATGAAACATATTTGAATCCATAACATTTCTGCCCCCAAAAACCTTGTTTCCTTATTTACAAACAAAAAAAAACTTGTTTCTTAAAAATACGGCTACACTGCGATTGGAAGTGTTGTATTTTTCTGCAACTAATTTCTAAAAGGGATTTTTCAAAAACAAATTCCTAAAAGGGAAAAAGAAGTAAAAACAAATTCCTAAGAATAATGTTTCTAAGTACATCACTGTTCATTTCATCGTTATTGGTTATATCAATGTTTTGAAGATACACACGTCTAGTGAACTGTGAATCTTGCACATATATTTGTTACAGAAGTGTTTCCAGCTGATAAATTCGAACTTTTCTGAACATGCTAAAATTCTCAAAAAAATTAGTTTGAACAAGATCCTCAAGTCTAAATGTGTTTACAAAATATTTCAAGCCCACTTTAGGTTTAAACGAGAAACTTGGGTTTACACTAAGGCACGAGAAGACCTCATGCTCAACAAATAAACCCAAAATGTTCGAAACCCATTTGTCTCTAGAAGCACATAGGATGATGTGTCACGGGTTTAATACAACCACTTGTCTGTTTTCAGACCGAGCTCAAATAGGATATACGAGGAGGGTAAAAGTACCTATGGATCTTCAACTAATCATGCACTTGTACAATAACATGTAATCAATATATATTCTAGATTACGCATTCCTTATTTTCAGCTCACTTCCTTCCAAAATGAGAGACTAATGTAACCAAGCATAGAAGTCTTGCATTTTGTAAGCCTCTCAACTTTCTGACATTTTTAGCAAAAAAAATAAAAAAAGTTAGAGACTGTGATAAATACACATCATTATATTCTGTATTATTATACAATTTAATCAGCCTAATTAACTACGTGTAAACCATAACATCGCATAGATGCGAAATACAATAAAATAATTATTGAAAGAAAAAAAAGAAAAAGAATATTAAGCTTTACAATGAAAGAGAGATTGTTATGATAATCTTTAAACAACAACTAGGCATTTATAGGAACAGATGACGACGAAGATGGTGGGCTGATAGCTGAGATGCAGACTTTAAGGCGATCAAGAATCGCGTTTTTGGTCTTCGTGAGGCTTGCGTGTGACGTCAAAGGGAGTCCTTCTTTGACACACTCGTCGTACTTCTCTAGCACCGCCACAATGTTTGAAAAGTCCGGCCGCTTTGAAGGATTCTCTGACCAACATCTCTTGATCAGGTGAGCTAGTGCTGGCTGACAGCTAGCCGGTAGTGGCGGTCTCTCGTTCTGCTCATTTTAGAAAAGAAAAATATAATTAATAACTTGCGTCCCATATCATACAATCTCAATGTAGTCACAAACGCTACGTCACCTTTTCAGCGACTGCAAACGCGGCTTGCACGGGAGTCATGCCTTGGAATGGAAGCAAGGCAGTAGTGAGTTCCCACAGAACGATGCCGAAGCTGTAAACATCGACTTTTCTAGTGTAAGGCTTCTCCTTGATCATCTCTGGAGCCATCCATCGATAAGTTCCCATATTACCCTTGGCCTCTCTGCACTGCGTCTCAAGACAAGAAGTCCCAAAATCTGCAACCTTAACTCTCATTTCATCATTCAAAAGTAAATTGTTAGACTTTAGGTCTCTGTGGATAACACCCTGCGAGTGAAGATACTCCATTCCTCTTGAGATGTCTAGAGCCAACCTTAGTACAGTCTCGATCGAGAGCGAGTAAGGCTCTTTCTTGTTGAGGTACATTCGGAGATTACCTTGTGACATGTACTCTGTTATTATGCAGTATACCGGTGGTTTCTTGCAAGCCGCAATAAACTATATATCAAAATAAACATATAATTAGCAATCAAAACGATTAAAGCCTATGTTCGTATTTGTTGTTGGCTGCAGTATCTAAATGCAATATTAAAATTTGCGTGTGTATAATACATCTAAACTAGGATAAGAGTTTATTAATATATATATTATCGATAGTTTTTTTTTATATATGTGATCATTTTATTTACATATATAAAATATTTTTTGTTGTTATTATATAATTTTTTTCCGATGGATCGGATCAATTTTTATTAAAAATAATGGAACAAAACTATAATTAATACATCATGGGTTGATCGGATTGGACATTAAAAAATTATAACATAAAAACCTTATTTTTTCCATCGAACATATTCTTGAAAAAAGTGAACAGTATTGTTTTCACAGTTGAATTATTTTGACTTTTATCTTCCATATGGTTTTGAAAGCTTTCAAATCAACCATCGAATTGATACATGTCATTTTAATGTTTTTAGTCGTATACTTAAGGAAAACTTACATTTTGTAATTTAAAGTCGTTTTAAAAAATTCAAAATATAACATCTAAGAAAAAATCTAACATATAAGAAAAATCAAACATATAAGGTGTCTTCATTTTTGTATTTTAAAGTCGTTTTAAAAAAAAAAAAACATATAAGGTTTCCTCATTTTTGTAATTTAAAGTCATTTTAAAAAATTCAAAATAT
>NC_027751.1:22958864-22962545 GCF_000695525.1 Brassica oleracea var. oleracea | reverse complement strand
GGTAATTCCGTAGCTTTTATTTAAGGAAAGAATACACACTTTATATATTTTAGGTTAATATAATGTTTTTTAGTGTTATATAATTATGGAATAATATGACACCATTAGATTAAACTATACTTTATATTAGATGCTTTAAAATTCTTAGAAGGCATTTAGAGTGACACCTAGGATTTGAGGTTTTTTTTAATTAATACAAAATTAAGGTTCTAATTTTTCAAATGCTTCTCAATTAATATATAGGGGATGTTGTTTCTTTTTTGATTTTATAATAGTTTAGTTAAAAAAGACTAGAAATAATATGTTTTATGTTATTAATAATTAGTTACTGACTTTATACCTCATAATCCAAAACCAATGGTACTTCTAAAGACAAGACCTGTGTGTTATGTTTTTTCTCCCACCGATATTTTCTTGATTATTGAATAAAGATTTAAACTTAGAAAAGAAGATATATAACTCAGACCTGGACGATGTTAGGGTGAAAGAGACGAGAAAGCAGAGCAACCTCGGACTTAAACTGCAGTTCAAGTTTAGCCCTTGTCTCTTCCTTGTGTGTTGGGATCCTCACCATCTTCACGGCAACGGCTCTCTGCTTGTAGATCCCTCTGTAGATCCGGCTGTGTGCCCCGGAAGCAAATTTGTTTCCGATAAAGAGCTGCGAAAGATCTGCGGTCCATTCCTCTCTTTCGCCTTTAGACGTTTCCCATGTCTCCACGTTCTCGGACTCTAGGATCATCGACCAAGATTCCATACTGTCGAATCTCTTCTTATCCATCGTCTCACTTTCTGCATACCGGTTAGTTTTGGATGAGGACGGGTTAGCGGATAAGGCGGGGAGGGAAGGCTCTGGAGGGAATTTGGATCGCCGGAGAAACGGGTTGAAACATGAAACAGGCATGGTAAATCAGAAGAGAGGTGACTTGGATCACAAGGTCGGGTTTGAAAAACAGAGGATCTAGGGTTTTCGAATTCTATCAAACTGAGGTTTTCCTTCTGAAAGTGTGAATAGATTTCAAGAAATGCATGAACTGATTCAGAAACATGAGTTCGATAGGATTTCCCGAGAATATAACCGCGGGTTCATTAATTTTTTCGAGAAAACAAAACAGAATCAAGGAAGAGAAATCTTAAAACAGAGGTTTTTAATAAGCTGAACTAAGATAGATTATGTTAAAAGGAAGAGACTTTTACAGGAAGGAAACAGAAACAGAGAAGGAAACAAATGGGCTTCATCTTTCTTTTTTTCCTTAGTAGGTAGACCAAAGAAAATTGTCCGGGAAAACTAACAAAGAGGGAGAGAAAATTTCCCTGGAAAAAAATGAATACACGAGAAGAGGGTAAAGCACCAGAAAGTTTGGGATGCAAGTTGAATTGAAACCAAGTGAATAAGGAACGGATCCAAAAGTAAGAGATTTTCAAAGGTTTCTCGTGATTGCTTCGTTCAAAAGCTAGCCTTTTGAGAGAGAAGGAGTTATGATACATCTTTTATATACGACCTTTTCTCTCTTTAGAGTTTAGAGAAAACTAAATGGTGTTCGATTCGTGTTGTGAGTGTTATTAGGGGGATAGTCAGTGTCGGTCTGATATGTGATTTGAACTTGTAACGACATTTTTAAATTATGCCCTTTTTCAAAAAAAAATAAAAAAAACGACATTTTTAAATTATAGTACTATATGATATATCACAAAACCAAAGATATTTTAGCAAAAGTATGTCTGAAAATAGTTTATAAGTTTGTCAAAAAAAAAAATAAAAGAAAATAGTTTATAAGTTTAGGGTTGAAAATCCATACTTCATGTTACGAGCAATCACACAAAATAACGGAACGAGAAGAATCAAATTTAAAAGCATAATAGGTTGTTCTATTTCAAAGAAATAATATAGCAATATATATGTGAAAAACATAAGAATATATATCAAATAGTATAAATGTACATAAATAGCTACACAAACTAACATATATTATACTATAAATTTTTTTCATTGAATATAGTATATTCGGCAAGTCCATTTTCTTCATCTCCTCCTTTTCTTAAACATCACAACACTCATTGGCCAGTCCACCATCATTGTTCTTTATCACCATATGCTGTCGGAGAGCCATTTTACTTATCTCCTCTTCTTTTTCGAGGTATGCAATCACCGGTCCGCCGTTGTTATTCCTCCGTCTCTCGCCTCACAGATTTTGGAAAACAGCCTTCTTCTCTCACCGCCGGGAATTCAGACGGTTGCATGGCAGATCGCTTAAATCTGAAATGAAAACCTTTCCCCTTCGCCGCTTTAACCAATTAAAAGTTAACTTGAAAATAGTATGTGAATAACAAAGAGACACGATGTCTCGGATGGCCGTCGCGGATGAGATCTCGGATGATTGATGAAGCTCTCCGACAACGGCAAGGACGTACAAGAGGAGGATAGCAGTGGTTCTCGGCTCGCCTGTCTAGGGTTTGTGGTGATACATAGTCGGAAGAGATCTCGTTAGATCGATGGAACTCTCCGGCGTGAAGACAGAACGGCGTAGAATGGCTATGGTTTCGTTGGAAGCTCTTCAGTCTCTGAGCTCCGGCGAAACGAGGTTGTCGGTGGTAAGTTTCGGCGGCTGTGCGAAGAGGTTTCGGTCAAGTCGAGGCGGGCGACGCGTGTCATACTGATGGCCCAGATTCTTACACGTGTTCAAACCCCAGCCGCCTTGTCGCGCGCCTAAGTCAAGCTGTCCGGTTTCAATGTTTGGGCCTTTGGGCCGTTTAGTTTACTTGGGTTTCGACCGTTAATGTTGTAGCCCGTTGTATATGTGGGCTTTTTGTTTGGTACTTGGTGTATTTGGGATTCGGTCGTTTGGGCTTGGCCCGTTTGATTAATAAAAACAAAACTCGGCGGAAAAAAAAAAAAACAAAGAGACACGATGTGCTTTTTACATTACTTAATTATTTATCTAAAATTATTTTTGGTTGCACGTTTCATTAGTTGTTTAACTCATCATCACATTATTACATAAACTAGATTGTTTGTCCGCGCTACGCGCGGAAAATTGTTTTTTGATAAAAAAATTATTACGAAAATTAAAATACAGTGAAACCTCTATAAATTAATAATGTGAGACTACACCAAAACTATAATTTTTTATTAATTTATAGAAGTTATTAATTTATCAATATATTAATTGAACCAAAAACTTATTTTGAGACTATAAAATTATAATATTTTATAGAGGTTTTTAGTGTATATTAATTTATAGATTATTAATTTTAAAAGTTATACTGTAGCATGGTAATATAATTTGAATAGACAACAATGGTAAATTTTTAACCAAGTTCTCAAAAAGGTCTTTGGAATAGTTTGATGTAAAGATAACTTTTATAATTTGATTGTCTCATTAGACTTAGCATATTAATTATATTTTATTACTTGGTTTAGTAATATTCTCATACCATGGGCGAAATAGCGGAGCTGTAGAATAGCTTGATATAGTAATAAGCATACAACTATATGTATATGTGTGTATACTGGCATACTTATAGGAAACCATTTAGCCAAATTAATAGTTACCAACATCTAACATTTATGTGTTGGTCAAACTAATGAGTGACAGAGACTTTTATAACGTACTAATACGAAAGATATTATATCATACTATTATGAAAGGTTTAAAAAACAAATTGTTTCCAAAATAGATTCAA
>NC_027751.1:22954102-22957825 GCF_000695525.1 Brassica oleracea var. oleracea | reverse complement strand
GTTAGCTACTAATTGTGAGATATTGTGTATAAAATAACAAACCAAGTATGTGGAAGCAACATATTACTAAATGATAGAAAACTTACCGAAAAGATCACCTTTCATATCACAACCAGCTTCGAAGTCTTCATAGGAATGGAACCGGAAACGGTCCTCCTCAAAGTCCACGGGACTGTTCTCAAGGGGCGCCAACTCGGAAGTGTGGGAGAAGGAGATTGTCACGCTGTGAGCAGCAACCCGGAACACCTCTTTGTTTCTGGATCCGTAGAAGTTGGTGAGAGTGTAGAGACCGCCTTGTCTCATATGCGGCATGAATTTTTTGATTCTTCCCGGTGGGACGAAGCCTTGAATAACGGTCCCCTGCAAACAAATGAAGTTATAGCGTAAGTGAAAAAAAAAAGAATAACATAATTAAAATTCAAAAGAAGCTCTCCAAAGCGGTTTCAAAGTTAATCACTTCAACATCATAAGAAAAACATGATACTAAATATTTTTAACAGTAACAAAAGCAAGAGTTTAATCACTTCAACATCATACGAAGAACATGATACTAAATACCTTCAACAGCAACAAAATCGAGAGGGTTAATAACCTGTTCATCGATGAGAAGCATCTCAAGACCGATCAGAGTCTTTTTCAGTGGATTTCGAGCCTCCCAGAAGTGAATCAGACGAAACCGCAAATCCGTTTCCTGAGGACCCAGTGATACTTCGTTGAAGAGCATTAGTTCGCGATTGTCATCGGAGGAAACATGCGTCTTCCCGTTCGCTTTAACCACGGCGGATTGAACTGGATTAGATCCGGTTTTCGACTCGTCGTTGCTGTCGGAGGAGGAGATGATCGATTTGCCGTTTGGCTTTGTCGACATAGTGTTTCTTTGCGGAGAGTGAGTTTTCGATTAGGGTTTTTAAAATGAAAAGGCATCATCGTATAAATAGGGATGAAATAAAGAAAACGAAAGGAACCCATCAATGAATGATTGAAACAAAGAAAACGAAACGATTGTCCAGAAGTGGATCGATCTGAACTCATTTTTCAGGTTTTTCAATCGGAGAAAACGAAGGGGTAGAGAGGAAGATGTCGAGATCATCATGCGTCGGCTTGAGTTTTCGTTTATTAATTTGGGCGAAAAGAAATCAGGCCCAAACGTGAATAGCAGACCCAAAAAGAATATGATGAAGCCAGTTCGTCGTGTTAAAAAAAAGAATATGATTAGTTGATTATTTTGTAGTATGTGGCATAGCTATATGATGAGGATATGTTCCTTTTAGTATTATATAGATATACTCCCTTCGTTTTATATTAATTGTCGTTTTAGATTTTGACACACATATTAAGAAAATATTTAATTTTGTATATTACTAAATAAAATATCATTACCAATACAACTAACCACATTTTAACAATAAAAAATAGATTTGAATATAAAATCAATAAATTTTGCATTAAAATCATAAAACAAACTTATTTTGAAACGAAAATTTTACTCTACAACGAAAATTAAACTGGAAAATAGAGAGTATAATGTAACTAGGTCAAAATGTGAGTTAGTGAATTATAGATTTTTTACGCTATAGCGTGAGCGTGCAATTTTCCTAAAATAAATGTATATATCCATTTAAATTTAGGAAACCCATAAAACGGGGTCTTATTCAAATGTTTTAGCCCTCTGTCCACATGCCTGACTCTGACCATGAAGCTGGAATAGAAATAGTTGTTACGAACCATTGTCTAATGAAGCATGCACATTGAAAACATTGGTTTGAACTAGAAATTTGATCTCATGATAGGGCAGTTTACCCGTTGCTTGATCCCATATGGTGGTCTTGTATACGCTGTCCTAAACAGATTGTGGGGTAGGAAATGTGAAATTTTCGTCAAAAAGCTTGGTGAATTCTCTTATATCTTATACCAGATGAGGCCACTAGAAAATGGATTCTCAATCGTGGTTTATGGCATGTGGATGATTGCATCTTGTTTGTTGCGCCGTGGACTCCTTCAAACTCTTGAACCCTGCCTGAAATTACCTTCATTCCAGTTTGGGTTATGCTTAAAAACATCCCTAGCAATCTATACTCCATCTTTGGTATCGAATGGATTGTTTCCGGATTGGGAGAGCCAATGCTATCTCATAAACCATGGTTGGACCCAACAATGTTAGGTGAAGCTAAGGTTATGGTGGAAGTTGAGCTGGATAAACCATTCCCACAGAAAATTGCTGCTTGGGATAAGCAAGGGAATTTTTCTTTGGTAGATGTGAAATATTCTTGGCTCCCTACAACTTGTGAGAGGTGCGGTCAACTTGGTCACAAATCAAAGCGGTGTTTGTCTATTTCTGGTCATAAGAGTACTTCAGTTAGTGGGAAAAAGGTTTCATCGGTGGCTCATGTGTTTGCATCATCTACTGATGGCTCTGCGCTAAACATTATTCAGAAAGGTTTTGAGGTTTTAGCTGTAGAAGACACAGCTGCTAAACTGGGTGCAACACTATCTTCGGATACACATGCTCATTCATCTCCTCAGCAAAAGTCAACTACAACAAATCCTACCAAATCAACCACTACTCAAAATACTGAATGCGATGTTAACCAACAGACATCTGTTCCACCGGTACATACCTTGACTTCTCTGCCCCCTACTATCTTTGAATCCTCTAGCATTGAGGAATTAAATGTTTCACGTGTGGTTGAGTCAGCCACCCCTATTGTTGTGGAAGAACTATTATCCTTAACTACTATTTCAGTATTGGAGAATATGTACATGTCTCCAACGATTGTTTTTATCAATGAGGAAACAGATTCTCCTCCCTTGGATTCTGCCCCATCATTGCAAAACATGGATTCTACACCCCATGAGACATCAAGTATGGCTCTAAAGGATTGTAGCAGCAGCGACCCGGTTCATTTGGTTTCAAATCAGTTTGCCTCTTTAGCATATTTGGAAGGAGAAGAGGATGGTCAATTGGATATGGACGATTGTACAGATTCAATAGATCTTATGACCCCCTCCGGGAAAAGAATGCTTTGAGAAAGACCTGTTAAACCTACAGCTAAAGCTAAGGAGTTACAAATGCAATCAACGTCCCGTGGACGAGGTAATAGAGGAAGAGGAAACCGAGGAACGCACTTGCACTATCCATCTTTCTAAAAGTCAATCAGTGCATATGCAACGATTGTTTCAGGATCATGTAATGATCATTTCACTTTGTAATTGTTTCCTGAACTGTATGACTCCGGTCATAGCAAAGTTGTAACCGTATTTCTAAATAAAAGTATTTAAAAAAAAAAAAAATTGATCTCATGAAGTCAGTGCCGTGCCTGAATATTTTAGGCTTTCAAGCATATAATTTTTTGGGTATTTGTATTTCATACATAAACTTTTTAGTGTATTTAGCTGTATACCCAAAACTACTATGTTCCACTGTTTGGTAAATGTGTTTTGACTGTGTTACCTCTAAATACTATGATATTTTACTTTTTGGTGAATGCTATTAAACCAAATAAAGACAGTTTTGACATTTTCATTCTACTTGTTCAATTAGAAACCCCACATAATTTGTATCATGAGTAATTTCTTAATTTCTAACTTCTTTTAGGATTTTCACCTAATTCACTATTTTTTTTAGACAGAATTTAGGTTCACCCCCTAGAGTGGTGAACCTTTAAATTCACCCCACCCTTTAGGACCAATTAAAGTGACACATAGATTATTAATTAAAAAATA
>NC_027751.1:22947776-22954002 GCF_000695525.1 Brassica oleracea var. oleracea | reverse complement strand
GTTCGGTTCGGTACGGTTCGGTTTTGCCATATTGAACAGCCCTAGATCTGTTTACAAAAAAACGTTCGGAATATACCGAGGGACCTATTCCTCGGAATATACCGAGGAACAGGGACATTTCCCTCGGAATATTCCGAGGAACCGGTTCCTCGGAATATACCGAGGGACATGTTCCTCGGAATATTCCGAGGAATATGTCCGTCGGTATATTCCTATCGATCGATGTATATATGTCCAAAAACGCATCGATCGATGAACGTCCGAGGAAATATCCCGACGAAGTTCTCCCTCGGTATATTCCGAGGACATTTCCGACAAACTAGTGATCCTCGGAATTTCCTCGGAAGTTTGTTTCCTCGAAATTCCGTCGGAAAATTCCGAGGGATTTCCGAGGAAAGAAGAAATTCCGAGGAATTATTTCCGACGACTTGTTTCGTCGGTATGTCGTCGGAATAACGATATTCCGACGAAATTCCGACGATTTTTTCCCTCAGAATCCTTGTTGTTTTCTTGTAGTGCCAAGTCGAAGACCCTAAACCCAAACCGTAAACCTTAAACCCAAATTATGTACCCTAAACCCAAAACCTTAACCATAAGTCCAAACGGTAAATCCTAAACCCAAACCGTAAATCCTAAACCCAAAACCTATACCTTAAACCCAAATCCTATACCTAAAACCCAAACGGTAAACTCTAAACCCAAACCCCAAACTTAGATGCTATAGGGTTTGGGTTAAGGTTTACGGTTTGGGTTTAGTGTCTAAGACTTGGGTTTAGGGTATAGGATTTTGGTTTACAGTCTATTTTTTTGTGTTTAAGGTATATAATTTGGGCTTAGGGTCTAGGATTAGGGTTTAGGGTATAGGGTTTGGTTTTAGGGGTTTGAATTTGGGTTTAGAATTTATGGTATGTGGTTTAGAATTTAATATTTAGGGTTTAGGGTTTTGCTGGAAACGTTAATGTCGTTAAAATTAGCGTTTTTATTTTTTGTATCTATTTTTTATTTAATTTAATATTTTTTAATTAATTATCTATGTGTTATTTTGATTGGTCGTAAAGGTTATAGTGAATTTAAAGGTTCAGCTTAGGGGGTGAACCTAAGTTTTGTTTTTTTTTTGTCCATTAACTATTAATTTTTGAAAAAATTCAAAAATCTTTACAGACGAGTTTGAACCCGTGATTTTAAACATGCAATTTAAGAAAATGACCAATGAAGCCATAGGCATTTTATACAAACTACTGGCCCATTAAAAGAATAATCAAACTACTGGCCCATTATGTGTTCAAAAAAAAAAAAAAAAAACTACTGGCCCATTAAAAGAATAAAGCATTCTTGGCTCCAAACACATGCATGACTAGCTTCTAGTCAAGACTGCTCTGCACGAGCTATAAACTTAAACCGAATCTCGCCTAATGCATGGTCGCGTGACTGGAAAACGAACCTCGGAGGTGTGGGACGATGGAATCATTCGTATAACTTACGTTCTTGCTGGACTTATGATTCAAACTTGAATATTTTTTCTTGTGTTTCTTGTACACCTCAAGGTGATTAATTTCAGGGAAATTACTTAACTTATTCTCAGGGTTATAAACACAAGGCATAAACAGTCTTGGATGGCTAATCAACTAATTCTACTCAGAGATTTGGCTTACCCGTGGATAAAAAATTCTGAAAGGTTTCTCTGGTCCTCCTCCATTTCGAAAGCTCCTCTTACTCTCTTGGCGAGCAACAATCTATCTCTCCTGGAATGAACGCAACAACAGAATACATCGCTCAAGCTTCAGATCACCGTCATCTATCCTCTATGATATTGATCGTCTAGTGCGCAACTAGATAGCAAGCATCAGACATGCGGACCCTCAATCATCCTCTCTGTTTTTTGAATAATTGTCTCTCTCTATTCTCACCTCGTCGATCACCTTGATTCATCGTATCCTCCGTCTCTTCCACTTTCAGATTCTAGAGTTCGACTTTTACTTAGGGATTGGGCTTTCAATAGTAAATCTTTGTAACATCTACATTCTCCTGCAATTTCAATAGTAAATCTTTTAGCAAAAAAAAAAAAAGAACTCTGTTTAAGTTCCACCAATCTCTGTTTGTTTGTTTTTGTGTATATTTTTTAAAAGCTTTTAAGAGAAAAGCTTTTTTAGCTTCATCAACATTAAGTTCTGATTTTTGAAACAGAGAGCTGATTTATGATAAACACATTAACCCTTAAAACTATTAGAACAATTACTCATATTAATATTATTATTATCTTCCATTAACATAAACACTCACACACTTTAAACACACCATTGACCAACAATTAATCAACCAGATTATTAATTATATTAACACTAATCTCAGTCTTAACTTATTCACGTAAACACACAAAACAAAATCATCTTCTTTCTTTCTTTGCTTAAACTCTCAACTCCGTTTTTAGAAAGTCTCTACGGATGCGGCTGGGTTCAGTTCTGTAACTGCAGTAGCATTCCTCATCGCCTCAAAGCGTGGCTCTTTAGGCTGAAACTTGACCCCAGCATAAAGCTTCATGTAGTCATCAAACACAAAGCTTGGGTACTCGGTTTCTTTGCTGGCAAGTGATGAAGCTGGAGAGATCTCCGCATCGCTTCCGGGGTTGTAGAACGATGCAATGGACATTCTGTTCCCTTCTTTTTGAGTCACCACACGGTGCATCACACTCTTGTACTTTCCGTTGGTTATCACCTAAATATGTTACGAACCCATTAAAGATTTCAAATGTCATTCTTGCTTAATTCGGTTATATCATATACAAACCATTCTGCCCAATATCATCCAACCAGGACTAAACCAAAATCAGACTTCAACATGAAAAAAAGTTTTGTCTAGCAAAAGATATTTTGAAAATATAGTGTGAACATATGATACCTCAAGTTGGTCACCAAGATTAATGACAATAGAGTGGTTGAGTGGAGGAACATCGATCCAATCACCATCTTTGAGAAGCTGGAGGCCACTGACTTTGTCGTCTTGAAACAACAAGATGATGCCTCCTGCATCAGTGTGGACCCGGAGACCTTTGATCATTTCTGGTTTAGGACAAGGTGGATAATTGCTCACCTTAGTCCCAAAGGATGGACCTTTTGTTCCATGAAACATTTTCTTCAGATATCCTTTCTCTAACCCTAGATTCTCACACAGTTGATCCAACAAATTCTCTGCAAGATTCTCCAATCTCTTTCCAAAATCTTTCATGGCCGTCCTGCAAAATTTTGAAACATTTTTAGTATTTCGATGGGATATTATTCACTATTACTCCAAGAAAAAGCAATATTTCAGTATGCTGGTTTCAAATAATTGTCTTAAGTTTTCTTTTTAATTATTTTCTCAACCTTTACATTACAATAAAAAGAATTAGAAGTTCCAAGTGAAAAAGTTTCAATAAAACTGTTTTTTATAAACCAACAAAGGAAAGTTATTTTAGCGAATAAAATATCATAACTTCCTTTTTAATCTAGGTAAAAGAGGTAAAGTTTCCCTTTAAATGAATATAAATTGTGATTTGAAGTTGTTTTATTAATGTTGAACAAAAAAAGAGTTGTGTAATATTGATAAATAAATAAAAAACTGTACCGATATTCATCAGACATATCAGGAATGTCGTAGAGATTGGATTGAGGAAGGTGACGAAGGTAGAAAGTGCTTTCCCAGTCGACGTCCTCAACTTCTGTCTCAAGCTTTTCCAAACCTTTGGACTTGAGCATGTCGTTAAACTTCTGTTCCATTGTTTTCTTGTAATGCTCCTTTGTCATCTTCTCCACGTTGTCCATCAAATCATATGGTAACCCATGGTTCACTATCTGAAAAATCCAAACAAAAAGATCCACATTACCATTAAGTATATAAACTTAAAAGCTGATATATAACTAATCATATATATATATATATATATATACTGAGCACATGTTAATATTTGTACCTCAAAGAAACCCCAATTTTCGCAAGCATCGTTGATTAAAGCCATGGTTTGGTCTCTTTCTTCACCATTGAGCTTGGACAAGTTTACAACAGGAAATTTGATGGTCTGCTCCATGATCTCTCTTTCTTTATATCTCTCGTCTTGGAAAGTCTTTGTTCGAAGTAGCCAGTTGTGTGATGATGTGAGAGTACCTGAGGGAATGAGATAGGATTGCTATTTATAGGCGGAAAAGAGGAGAAATACAATCTAATAAATGTGAGAAAATATGTGTGATGGTCATAAAAATTTTCATTCAAAGAAAATAAAAGAAAATAAAAAAGTAAAAGAAACAGAAGTTTGTGGAGCATGTATGTGAGCACATCTATAGTGGACCCCTACCCTCTTTCTTCTTTATGAGTTTGATTCATTTAGAATTTTCCTTTTGGGTCTCTATTTCTGCACTTCAATTGGTTTCTTTTTCTTTGTTTTTAAAAAAAATTATATATATAATTAAAATTCCGAATCAGGCATCAATGTTAAATACAAACCGGACTCGAACAAAATGATCTAGATCAAATGGTACAAATCTAGTTTCGCATCACCACCTATCCGGCGTGTTGTGCTAGGCCGTTTTTAAATCACTAGACTACCGATGACCGTTCTCTTCTATTGACGTTGACCCCGGGAATGTGGGTTTTACTTTGTTGCCTCGGATACCAGAGTCCCCGAGACATCGCCTGAAATAGCTAATTACCGATGATCTTGCCAATTCTGTATTCTTCATTGTCGTTATAGCACAAAGACGACCAAAGGAGATAGAATTCTAGGACCGCTATACCTGTGGAAAGCAATCGGGCCCAACTGTAAAAGCTCACCTGAGACACCAAAGGTCGGGTTAGAAAGTGCTGCTGCATCCTACACGGAACCTCTTACGACATGCACAGAAACTGCAAGCACACTACCAACCGAACTCACGTGATTTGAATTGGCATTGGGAAATTCACATTGACAAAAGAGAAAATGAAGCTGCTATGCCAATTGCTGGCTCTGAGAATCAGAGACAGAGCATGTGACCCGATAAGCTAATCCTCGGTGTCAGCGAGGATAGAGAAAACATGAAGAACCAAAGGCGATCCAAAACAGAAAGCGGCCACTAACTTCTGGAGAAACCAAGAGGAGTACCACGTAGAGGAGATCAGAAGAGAGAAGAACCGGCTAGATGCCACCAAGTAGCCATAGAAGGCAACCAGCCACATCAATTTACCGGAGACTCACACGCCATTGAGAGAGCCACCGCTTGCATACGATGGCCCAAAACACGCTTCTTAGATAATGAGACTCTCTAAAACTCTCAAGACTGAAGAGAGAAAGGGAGGGTTTCTACGACACCGCAGAAGAACCCAAATCTCCCCCCCAATCTTCAACGCCACCGAAAGAACCTGCAGAAACGCAAGTCCGAAGTAGTATGGTCGTCACTCCGTCACTCCGCCACAACACTGCGACGAAAACAATCGATGAAACTAAGAGGAGAAAACTAAATCCACGGAGAAAAACCCTAAAAGCCGACTACCACCACCCAAAACATTTTTGTTGAAAATATTTTTATTTGAAATAATTAGAAAGGTCTACAAATAAGAAAATTCTAAAGACTCTATTACACTACTTGAGTCCATCGTTGCGAATCATAACCACATATAATGAATAGCTGTTGAGAAAAATGAAACTATTACACGTTCAAGATGCCGGTTTTGAAAAGTTCATCATCTCTACTGCATGTTAAGACAATCAAACATATATATTGCTATTTATAACTTAAATCTCTGACATCTATCTTAAAAATGTAGTAATGCAGAGCCACACATGTTATATATCAAATGTGTAACGCCATAATAGTGTAAAATGACAAGCGCTATATATATTTTAAAACCGTAAGTAGTAGTTTTCGGATTCTTTAGTTAGGACTGCGAGGTCTTTCCATAGAAAACTTTGGTATGTTGATTGTTATATTCCAGTCTGGTTATCCAGACCACCCCAAATTTGAGTAATAGAATAGTCGTTCGTTGCCGAGGTAACACATATCAAATGTGTAACGTACTAACGCCTTTTTTGGGCTTACTTCCAGCAAATAAATTTTAATTTTTATTTGACACATAATTGTTCTTCTGTAAATATCGTAAATATTATATATATAAATTTTTTAATTAACAAAATTTTATTAATTAATCCTAAAAAAAAGCAAATCGACGAAACTACAATTCCGGTTAACTGGTAATGGTGGTACTAGGTTACCGTGACTTCACC
>NC_027751.1:22932891-22947621 GCF_000695525.1 Brassica oleracea var. oleracea | reverse complement strand
AATAATCTCACCATCTCAACAAGTCTGAGATAGCCACGTTCGACACCACAACCTTCTTGGTGGTGAGAGAACGCCGAGCCGGAAGGGCTACACACCATGACGAACCGCCACAAAAACAGAGGCCTTGCAGTCCGATGACTAGTTAGCGGATTCCAGCATCGCCTACGTCTTCCTCGAAACGTAGAACAGAGTCCTTGCAGTCCATGTAGCCACCAAGACCACCAGCTTCTTTAGAGGTCTTGCACGAACTCTTTTCAAAACCGATTTGAGTATTTGATATATTTAATTTGAAAGGAGTTCATGCAAGATATTTGATATATCAATTTTTTTTTTTACCAATTTAACATCTATCTTTGGAGTATCTTATCGAGTCAAATATGTGCTTTTAGAGTCTTTTAGGCTGTTTTAAAAAAGAGTATTTTAGGCTATTGTCGAATATTTAAGGGGATGTCAAAAGGTAATTCAAGATGCTAATTTGGGTAGAATTTTAGCAGCGAATGGAGGATTTCTCACTGATGGATTAATATTAGATTTAAACATAATATATAGAATTTAATTGGATATCCAGTGCTACCAATTTGGGGTCGATCAATCGGCTAAATAAAATGTTATGCGCGTTTTACTGAAGACTGTTCTGTGTGCCGGTTCAATACCAGAAAACTTCAGTTTTTCAATATTCTCGGTTTGGTTTTGCCTTGAATTCGTCTAGGACATGTTTTGACCTATATCTACTATTTTGGAGCCATTCTTTAGGGTTAAGGTTTATCTTTATTATACTTTTAGTTTGTAGAGCTTTGGGAAGATGGGAGAATATTTTTGAACTCATGATTTATCTCTTTAATCTAATCATATAGATTTATCATTGATCTTGTGTTCTTTGGTTATGTCTGAGTAGCTTTAAAGTTAAGAATTGATAAAAATTAATGTCTATGATTGTTTGATTAGAGAATCTTCATTAAAATTCTTCATTTGGATTGTTCTTATTTTTTTGAACTTGATTGGCCACCCAGTTCATGATCTTAAGTTAACCGAATTTAGTGAAAGTTGATTTAGTTGCTTGAAGATAATTCTTGTGAGCAGAGTGTCTATAGCTGGTGAAAGTTGATGTTATTACTCTTTGTAAACCTAATTAAACTGAAAATTAATGCATGTTTAATTTCCAAGACTCCAAAAAAGTTAGTTCTCTAGGTTGTTAAACATAGTGATTGGAACCACAAAGTGAAATACATTCGTGTTTTCGTGTTCTAAAATGGTACTTATTTGATTCTCCAATAAGTTATCAATATATATGATATAATTTCTTGTGAATTCCCTAATACCTAACGCTTTTATTACATTGTTTATATTGTATATCTACTTTTTCCTTAGCTTTAAATTTTTTTTGTCAAGCTACTCTATACTTTAGGACTTCTTGTAATTTTAGTCTCTTTGCGATTAACTGTGCACTTGCAGTATGATTTAAGATAAAAAAATCCAAACTATGAATGATTTTATAAAAAAACACAATTGAGTAAAGTCTTTAATGGATTCTTCTGGGATAGAGATTAACTATCCGGGTTTCACAAATTAAATGTTAAATATTTGCATATAGGATATATACTATCAAATTTACATGGTGCCCTGATTGTTAATATGCTTGCGTTGTCACTTTTTGATGAGTCAGTTTATCTTCAGTTTCTTCCACAATTGGGACGAATCAACAAGCTTCGAGTTGCTGTTTCATGTTTAAAGTTTACAATACCAAATTACAAGCAAGGTTAATTTATCTAATATCAGCGTTTTTAATATGTAAAACTGCAGAATTAATTAACACATATTCTGACTAGAAAATCACACCAAAAAAATCAGCACCTGTAATCCCCTAGACTATATTTGCGAAGTGATTTTGCCACTTGTCTCTTCTATAATCAATTTCACAAAACAAATATGACATGACTACTGAAATTGATGACATGGCTTCCGGAAAAATATTATATGGATAATTTTATTTAATGTTGATTTATATTTTGGCAAACTTATTAGAATATGGTAATAATTCATATATAACATTTAATATTGATATTTCTTTTTGGTAAACTTTTTTAAAATATGGTAATAACTCATACATCATCTATAAAATAAATATATTCATATATAACATTTTAAATTTCGAAATATTATTATTTTTGTATAATTATACAATTTTTATTACTAAACCTTTCAAAAATTTCTACAATTTTTTTAAAATTTAAATATCTAATCGTAAGATCACTAGTTTCTTATATATCTACAAATTTTATAAATATTGTTTAGGCTAAAGTTTTGATAATTATACAATTTTATATCATTTTATTAGTTTTATACATATTGATTTAATATATATCAAATCTATATTAAATATTAGTAAGAAAATAGTAAAATCTATAATATTTAATATAATTTATTTTTAAATATAAATTAAGTTTAAAAAGTTACTTACCGTACATGGTGCAGGAAAACACCTAGTATTATATATCTCATCAACAGATCAACTCTTTGTTTTAGAGGTACATGCGTTCAGATATTCGTTTGCGTATTCACTTAGGTTCGGGAAGATTTTTTTTGTGTTTTTAGATCCACCTTCCTAGACTTCATTCAGGTTTTATGTTCAGGTCAGGTTCAGTTAAATTTTATGACTCAATTAAAAATCTATTTTGATTTTAAATTCATTCAGATTTGATTAATTTTGGTTTCGGTTCATATATTTTTAAATATCATACCAAAATGAACAAAGAATTAACTATTTGAGCTAATTACTAAATTTTTAAATTTTTATATTTTGGATACTAATTCGGATTGTCAAATCAGGTTCTTTATCAGGTTCTTTAAAGGTTATTCGGATTATTTTGGTTTTCATGTTTTTTGGTATTACCCATTCGGGTTTTGTTAAAAAATAATTCAGACTTGTGTTTATTTATACTACCATACATGATCTATCAAGATATTTTAAAGTTGGGATCAGATATTTGTTTTTTTGAGTTTGGGTTTGAAGGATTTTGGGTATTATGCCCACCTTAATATGTTTCATAAGAAAAAAATATTTCAAATAACTTGTGACATCCTCAATAATATCAACTAGATCTTGACCAGAACGTTCGCGTGGATATTTGTTTATAAGTAAAAAAATTGTTTTGTATAAACGGTATTATAGATTTTTAGCATTTATCCATATTTTTTTGTCACGAAAAGCATTTACCCATATTATATATTTTTAAAATGAAATTTTTGAACACAATAAATTTATTGTTTATATTGAGAATTTTGTTTTTGTTTTCGTTTGAACCGTCAATTGTATCGCCCAAATTTTTATCATATATTTATCGTATTATATTTGCATTGGGTTATTATTATATGAAATATTTGTAAAATAGTATATTTACAGATAATTTATATTTTGTTTATATATTATATAAACTGAAAATTTATATTTTACCGTTTATATAATTTCATTTTTATGAAAATATGTTAATTCATTAATCTAGTAAATTTGACAGAATAACCCCCAAAAGTTTTATTATAGATATATGGGTTTTAAAAAATATTTATTGTGTTAATTATTTATATGTCTTAAAATATTAAAAGTGAGAAAAAGACAATTAATAATGAAATTTAGAGTAATTTGTTAGGTAAATTTTATGCTTGTTTCAAACGACAAAAAGACAATTAATAAAGTCTCATTCGGTATTTACGTCAGATTTAGTTTACTTTGGTTTCATTTTATCATGTCAGATTAAGTTCAGATTTATGGATCAGCTTATTTGCACATCTTTAAATATATCCAAGTTGAAAGAGAATACCAAGACTGAAAACTATTTACATAAACTTTTTTAAAATTAAAATATTGTTAAATATTTGTTCACAGGTTTGTTAGAATAATTTTTAAATATATCCAAGTTAAATACCATCTGGTTATTAATGAATGATTTGCGGAAAATAATATTTCATTCTGGTTGTTGCCATCAAATCTCTTGCTCCTTTTAAGCTCAGCCTTAGTAGAAGTAGGTAGCGGCACTGAGTGGACGGTCTATCCGTCCTTAAGTGATATTACCGGTCATTCTGGAGGACCAGTTGATTTAGCAATTTTTAGTCTTCATTTATCTGATGTTTCATCCATTTTAGGTTCTATCAATTTTATAATAACTATCTTCAACATGCGTATTTAAAATGAAAAAATATCATAATTAAAGTAATTAAGAATATTTTATATTATTAGCTTTAATGAAATACATTTTAATTTTTATACATGTATTATATAGTTTGTTAATGTCAACCCGTCTTACCAAAATATTATATTTTTGAACATAAATATTTATAATTATGAAAATAAATTATATATGAATTTATAATTTTACCAAACAGAATAGAATAGAATAAATAGATGCCTCTTTTTGTGCCAAAGGATAATATTAATACGAAAAAATGTTAGCTACGTACCCCCATCATTTTCCCTTTACTAAACATATGGTATAAGTTAATAATAGGTCTAAATAAAATATAAAAATTATATGCCATCGCAGGTTTATATAAGATAAATTGTTATTAGACTAATTACTTGTTTGCGGTAAAGTAATAATATAGTTCACAATTAATTGTTGAATAGCAAAAATGTCTTACTCTATCCCTATTTTCTTGAAAACGTTGACCAAAGTGAGAAGAGAGATTCCGGTCGTGGCTGCTATCTACTTTTCTCTTGCGCGATTCATGTGCGTGTTATATACATAAATATATAGTTTTTTCCAATAATTTTCTAAATTTGGGTACTCATAATTATGACTAGTATCTATAGAACTATATTATATTTTGCGTTTGTAACAATTTAGATGTTCTCGTCATTTCTTCAGGCTATAACCTGTTTCTTATGAAAAACATTCTTACCACATGCAGCTAACGTGTTCGTTATGTTATACGATTCTCCGTATGTATGTTCCTGCTGGCATAATGTCAATGCCATGCTCTAGCAGTGCTTCCTAAGATATATGATGCATGAATTTAACTTACAAGGCTTAATTCTAGTTATTTAGTTGGTTTAGAAATGTGCAAAAAAAAAAAAAGTTGGTTTAGAAATTTGTGAATTAAAATAAAAAGGTGGAAATTTGTAAAATTTATTTTCTTCCAAGGAATGGCATGATCTTTTATGAAAAAATTACTAGAATATAACGGAAAAGTTGGGATATGACTAGAATAAAATATATCTTTTAAAAATTACTAGAATATTTGTATACCCCTAGTAAATTACAATTACAATTAAAGCTTTTGGTTAGTTTTTTTTAATTGTGATTATTTTTAAACAACAAATCCATTTCACTAATTACTATTTCCACATCATTAATAACTGTAATTATTCTGATCAAAAGAGAATGAAGACAATGAATCGTCTTTCTCACTAAACTTCATGTGTTGAAAAAAACCCCACAAGTTTCATCATTCGTCACTTAAACCCTAATATTTTGAGTCAATATTGTTGTTTATCGTTCGAAATTCTCGAACGGTCTTCTCCGATAACGTCTTCACCGAGATCGTCTTCTCCGCAAGCGTTTTTACGAAATCTTCTTCACTGCAATCGCTCGAAATCATCTTATCTGCTGAGTTTTTTTATTTTGTGGCTGAGTTTTAATTTATGTTGTGGCTAAGTTACTTTTCTTTTACGGCTGGTTTATATATGCAGTTGTGGCTTAATTACTTCCCGCCAATCTCCGAAAACTTAGCTATAAGAAGTGTGCATTCCGTGGAGAAAAGGGAAATACATTCTAAAAAACCACCCAGGTTTTTTTATTGTGGGGTGTATTCATTTAAGTTTGTTTGTGATTTGATACCCATATTTGGATAATCTAAATTTTTTTTCCAGATCTGAGTGAAAGAGAAGATTGAACAAGAAGAGAATGGAGGAGATGGAAAGAATTGACTAATTCAACAGAGACGACACAAAGGAGTTCAATGAAGCTTGGAGACATGGATGAGTTAGCAACAGAATGGTGCAGAAAACCTGTATTTTTGGTTTTCTATGTAAGAAACATAACTCACCCATGTATTTTGTATTTGGCTTATGCTATGTTTACACAACTCAATCGTGTCGTTTATATATCTCAGCTGTGTCGTTTATATAACTCAGTGATACCTCAAACATACCCTAAAATCAGAAAATATTTATATAACTCAGCTGTGTCGTTTAGATAACTCACCCGTATCATTTATATAACTCAGTCATACCTCAAACATACCCTAAAATAGGAAAACTGAATTCAAGCACTTTAAAAACTTATATTTAAGATCAACTTATCAATATCAAGTGAATAAAATCAACTGAATGTGTATAGTTTCTTGAGACTTTAACTTGATCTTGAGATATATGTTCTCTTACAATCACTTATACAATTCTTACTTACAAGACTCTAACTTTAATCTTTTGTTAAATCTAAACCTCAAATCCTAAACTATAAAATTATAAAGTTATAAAAAATTTAAAGTTTATCCTTGAACATTAATTCTGATATTTTTTTATTATTTAAAGTTTAAGGTTTAGATTTAAAGTTTAGGTTTATAGTTTAGAGTTAAACTCAAATTTTAATCATTTTAAAAAAAATCTTTAATTTTTAAATTCCATTTTAAATTTTTATTTAAACTCGTAACTACATTCTTTAAATTTAAGCAATTTTAAAACAAATTGAAAAGAACTAAAATTACAATTTATATTGCTTTTTTTCATGACCATTGATTGATATTAATCTAAGGGTTCAAAATTATCTTTTTGTCTATCTTCACCTTTTTTTCTCATTGGTTAATCTTTCTTTTTCAAGGATCACAATTTATGGTCATTGATTAAATGAAATCTAAAGGCCAAAAATCATTCTCTCATTTTCTTACAATTGACGGGACTTAGCCTCTTCATCTCTCTCTCTCTCTCTTTAACTCTGTCTTCTTATGCAAAACGATGAATCCGATTAGAGAGGGAGAAGCAGTATCTCGGATCATCATACATGGTACTGGAGGAGAGAGAAATTCTTCTTTAACCGACCACGATCGGAGACGACAACCACTGCAATAGATCTGTCTCAGATTTTTGAGTTTTTAGATCTATGTTGTTTATCCGACTGATTGGTCTCTTGATTCCTAATCTATAGAATCGTCATTTTAGTTTCTCTTTTGGTTTCTAAATTCAATTTATGTTTGGATGATGAATCTTGAGCCTGCTAGAATCTTTTTTTTGGTTGACTTGGTTATAACAAAGCCGTATTGTAACCATAACTCAGCCATAACGTATGTATAACTCAAACCATAATTTGATTATAACTCAGCCGTAACGTATGTATAACTCAGCCATAATTTGATTATAACTCAGCCGTAACTTATGCATAACTCAGCCGTAACGTACGCATAACTCAGCCGTAAAGTACGCATAACTCAGCCGTAACGTATCTGAATGGTATAAGTCAGCCGTAACGTTCCTATAAGTCAGCTATCAAGTGTAATTTGTTTCGCGACGTTTCGTATTTTGGGCGGGAACAAAATCATTCCTTCAACTCTGAACACAATATTAAAACTTTAATCTTTTCTTAAATTTGAACCTCAAATCCTAAACTATATAACTATAAAGTTATAAAAATTATAAAGTTTATCTTTTGAACATTAAATCTAATATTTTTATTATCTTATAGTTTAAGATTTAGGTTTAGAGTTTAGAGTTAAACTCAGCCGTAACGTATGCATTACTCAGCCGTAAAATATGTATAACTCAGCCGTAACGTATCTGAATGGTATAAGTCAGCCATAACGTTCCTATAAGTCAGCCGTCAAGTGTAATTTGTTTCACGATGTTTCGTATTTTGGGCGGAACAAAATCATTTATTTAAGTCTGAAAACAATATTAAAACTTTAATCTTTTCTTAAATTTGAATCTCAAACCCTAAACTATAGAACTATAAAGTTATATAAATTATAAAGTTTATCTTTTGAACATTAAATCTAATATTTTTATTATTTAAAAGTTTAAAATTTAGATTTAAAGTTTTGTTTATAGTTTAGAGTTAAACTCAGCTGTAACATATGCATTACTCAGCCGTAAAGTATGCATAACTCAATCGTAACGTATCTGAAGGGTATAAACCTACCGTAACGTTCCTATAACTCAGTCGTTGAGTGTAATTTGTTTTGCGACGTTTCGTATTTTGGGCGGAAACAAAATTATTCCTTTAACTCTAAACACAATATTAAAAGTTTAATCTATTCTTAAATTTGAACCTCAAACCCTAAACTATAGAACTATAAAGTTAGAAAAAAATATAAAGTTTATCTTTTGAACATTAGATCTAATATTTTTTATTATTTAAAGTTTAAAGTTAAACAAAGCCGTAACATATGCATAACTCAGCCGTAACATATGCATAACTCAGCCGTAACGTATGTGTTGGAGACTCACTGTATGAACTAAAGTTATCATATTCAGAAGATGCACCATCTGATTTATCAAACATATAAAATCAGCTTTCAAATTCATCATCTTCTTCGTCTTCTCTCATTTTCTTACTTTTTTTTGTTCAACTCTCTCCTTTTCTTACAATTTAGAGGACTTAACTTCTTCATCTTTCTCTTTGAGTCTTTCTTATTTTGCAAGACGGCAAATCCAATGAGAGAGGGAGAAGCAGGATGTCGGACCACCATACATGACACTGGAGAAGAGGAAGCTTCTTCTTTAATCTATCATCATCGAAAACGACGACGACTGCTGTAGATCTGTCTCAGATTTTCAATTTTTTTTAAATCTATGTTTTTTTTAGACCCAGTTGCAGAAACAATAATTACCAGATCCATAAGATCTCAGAGAAAGATGAAGAATAAGATGAAGAAGATAGATAAAGAAGATGAAGAATGAAGAGTAACATATACCCTTATTTTACTGTTGTAACATTAGTAATGACATGGCAAATAAGAGATGATGACATGGATGATGACATGGAAAATCGGTAAGTTAGCCACCAAACGGACACATAACTCAACCTAAATAAATCAGCCATCAAGTACAACGTAAGTCCCCTAAAACGAGAATACTATTTTAGTAATTAATCTTTTGCTGATAAATCAGCCGTAATTAGTATGAAAAATCGTAAGTCACCTGTATCGTCAAATAAATCAGCCGTCAAATGAATGCTATTCTAGTAATTAATCTTTCGCTAAGAAGTCAGCCGTAATTAAGCTGAGGTTACTGTTAATCCAGCCAGTTACAGCTGATTAAATATAACTCAGCCGTAACAACCTCCCATAAGTCAGCCGTAAATTTAGTAACTCAGCTAGGCGATAATCACTAAATCAGCTGGCGAAACATAACTCAGTCATGTCTTAACTATAACTCAGCCAAATTTTCGAGAAATCAGCCCGCCGATGTATAAGTCAGCTACAACTTGTGTTCGTAAGTCAGCTGTTATCCCATAAATCAGTCTGAAATCTGTAAATCAGCCATCACTAACGGCTGACTTATCTTCGTAAGTCAGACAATTTCTCATAAGTCAGCCGCGTTGTTAAACTCAGCTGCAAAGTAACCATAACTCAGCTGTAACAAAGTTTGTAGCATTTTACGGCTAAGTTCATTAATACATGCCAGCGAATTCCTACGTGGCGCCGGTTTTTTGCTTACGTGGCATTAAAAAGTAATGGCATTCTTGTAAATACGTTTTTTCTCGTAGCGTAGTAAAAGAGCACGCTGAGTATTAAAAAATTGAAGTAATAAAAAAAAGTTTTGTGTGGTTCCCATATTTTATTAGGTCTTGATCTGAATTTTTTTTCAGGTAACATTATCCTCCAGTTTTTAATAATATAGCATCAGTCATATATATAAATTTCAAATATTAGAAGTATATACGTAATAAGAAATTGCACATTTACATTTCAACTCCAATGAGAAGCGAACCATATATAAAAATAGTTTATGTCTAGACTTCAATTAATAAGTTTTGCATTGTTTACATCAAGTTGATCGGTGAAGGATAATAGCATATTTATATGATATTATATGATTACTTCTTATTCTTTTTTGCTGAGAATATTAATTTCATAGATGATAAGCAACTAAACTACATCAGTGGCTAACCTTTACAAAAGAGATTCTGGCAAAGAAAAAAAGAGGAAAAACAGAACATCATTCTATCTGAAAAGACTATGATCATCACCAAGAACAAACTTATTGGATGGTAATATAAAGCAAGGGATTGGTTCAAATGAGCCAAAAGCGCATGAAAAAGCTAAATATTTTCTGCTTTCTCAGTGCTTTGATGAATTTTTTGATATACCGATCAATCTTCTTGAAGAACAACCAATGGTGGAACCAAGGTTAGATTGTGGAGCATGTTGTTTCTCTGATTCCATATTGTATAGACTAGAGCTTGGACGACCATCATTCTGAGGTAGAAGGTGTATTTGTCAATGTGGAGGGTGTCCAGCGCATAAGATCAGACCAATTTGAAAAAAATAGGGACATTGTCTCCAAATCTTCTAGATATTTCAAACCATAGGATCAAAGCAAATGGACATGAGAGCATCAAATGGCCTGAGGTGAGCAGATACAGCATGTCGTTTGGATCTGCAAGCCCCAAGAAGCAAGTCGACATCTCTTAGGGAACATGTTCAAATTTGTTACCCACATGTGGAAAGCATGTCTATGAGTGGCTTCAGTGAACCAAATATGTTTGGCAATGTCCTGAATTTCAGCACGCTGATGCAGCACCTCCCAAGTTTTTGCAGAAGAGAAAACATGGCTGGCGTCACAATTCGTTGAGCAGCCAAATAAATCTGGACCTCAGTCAATCGTTGGGAGCAGAAAGTTTGACAGGAAAGCGTGAAGAGAGACCTCATTGTCTGATCTTGGGTGAGGAAGTCTCCAACCACGAGCATTTCAGGCTTTAGCCACATTAGCATCAATATGACTCCTTAAATTATGGGACCCTTCCCTTCCAAAAACTTGAATGAGAGGTTCCAAGGGAGTCCAGTTGTCAAACCAAAAGCTTGTTGTGGTGCCATTGTTTACTTTCTCTGGTAAGGAGCCTGGAAAATAGATCTCTTACTCTAAGTATACATCTCTGAGGCAATTCCACTTGAGACTAGAAGCTGTAAGATGTTGGGCAGTTATGAAAACGATGCCATGTCACCCACAGGGAGTTGCTACCTGAAAACAGAAGCCAAGCAAGTCGTAATAACTGAGTGAGGTTCCAAGTTCTGAAGCTAGACCTATACCACCCTCCGCCTTAGGTAAGCAAACTGTGGTCCAAAGAACTTTTCCAATTGCTCTTTATCGATGGCCCCTGACAATAGGAACCGGGAACACAAGGAATCAATTTTTCTAATACAGCCCTTCGGAAGGAGGAAGGTTGAAGTCCAAAAGTTCACTATACCAGTGATAACCGTTTTTATCAAGAAACATCGGCTTGCAAACGAAAGAGATTTTGTTGCCCATAGGTTAAACTTAATGTTTAGCTTATCAATGAGGGGCATATACTCAAGACACTTTCAGCTTCTTGTGCATCAGGGGCAGACCCAAATAGCAGATTGTTAGAGAACCCAACGAGAAACCGTCAGCGGTGAGCTCATTTGCTTCTTCCTGGCTCAGACCCGCAAGAAATAATTGGGCTTTATCTCTGTTCATATGAAGATCTGACTAGCCTGAAAAATCTTCCAAGGTTTCATTGATGCCATGGAGAGATGAAACTACCATGTCGAAGAAAGCTATTACGTCATCTGCGAACATGAGATGAGAGATGCTTAAGGTCTTCGTGTTAGGGTGATATCTAATATATCCAGAGTTGAATCTCAAGCGCAGTAGACCAGAAAAAACCTCCATAGCAAAGACACAAAGATGAGGCGACAAGGGATCTACTTGACAAAGCCCTTGAGTGCTATTAAAGAAGCCCTTATGCCCGTTAACTGAGATGGAAGGAAGCTGTGCTGATACGAGTGGATCAAGTTAATGTAGATGTCCGAAACATTAATAGCCCGCAGCGTAGCAATCACAAAATCCCATCTCTGAGTGTCAAACGATTTTCGAAGATGAACCTTTAACATTCCACTTGGATCCACGTTGTTTGAATTGTAGCCATGCACGATCTCCGTGGCGATGAGTACATTTTTTATAGAAACCGAACAGGAAGAAAAGCTGACTGAGAGTGCCCTATTGCGAAGTTCAAAATCATTTTCAATCTGTCCTCAAGGAGATTTGCTATCACTTTATAACTAGTGTTCAAGCAAGAAATAAGCCTGAAATCAAAGGTCTTGGAAGCATTAGGGATTTTTGTGATAAGAACAAGATTTGTATCATTCATCTGTTTGAGCATACACCCAGAGTTAAAGAATTCCACAACTACTGAAATTACTTCGCCTACTACTATAGACCAACAACTCGTAAAGAAGTCACGGGAGTAACCGTCCGAGCCGCTGGCCTTATTGTGAGGCAGGGAGAAGAACAGAGCTCTAAAGTCCTTGCTTGTGAAGGGGGCGGTCAATTGCGCCTGCTGAGCGTCAGAGCAGCTGAATTCAAGTAGAAACGTTATACCCTCTTGGAGGAACAAAAGAGCGTCGACTAGTTTACATTGGAGATTTGTGAAGTAGTTGACGCAGAGATTTTGAATGTCCTCGTGGGCTTCATAACGCCTCCATTCTTCACCAAGGAAGTGGATGTGGTTCTTCGGCTTTCTCGTGTTTTCATCTGATGAAAATATGGCGTGTTTCTGTCACCAATAGATAACAAGTGACCCGATAACATTGGTAAAAGAACGATTCTTCACCTGTTGACACAGTACGCCAATTTTCATGGAGAAGCAGTTCATTTTCAGCATTGGCAACCGAAGGATCAGCCAAGGTGCGGACTTGAGCAGCCGCTAGAGCCTCAAAAGCCTCATCTACTCGTTTCTTGATATCAGAATAATTACTCTTACTGAAATCTCTGATGACTTTCTTGAGTGATCTGAATTTTCTAGCGACACAAAACATAGCTGAACCTGAGATATTATAAGAGGAGCAGTGATGGACGACTACAGGAAAAAAGTCTTCACTTTGGAGAAGGTAATTGAAGAAGCGAAAGGGTTTTTTCTGCCTTGGAGCACCAGACTGAAGCGAGAGAGACATGGACGCATGATCTAAGTAGGCGGGTTCACCAAGCACTGCCATCAAGAGGGGAAACTTCAACATCCATTCCTCATTTACTAATACCCTGTGAAGCTTCTTTGCAATAGGCCTTAAGTCTTCTTTTGTCCCACCAAGTGTGAGAGCTGACTGGTGGAGAGAATCAGCAAACCGATGAGTAGGTAGATCAACATTAGGGCTAGTGGATGCCGATTTTTCAGAAGGTTGAAGAACCTGATTAAAGTCACCATGAACGGTCCAAGGTTTACCCATGAGACGCTGATCTGAGGATAACAGAACAAGATCATTCCAAAATTACCTTCTAACCGATTCATCCGTAGAAGTATACACAAAACTAACAATGATCGAGAGGAAAAGTTAGGCAAGTGAACTTCACAAGAAACCACCTGAAGAGACTTGTACAATACATCCACTTTGACATTGGGGTGCCAAATTTTAATCTAAATCTTTCCTTAATCCGAGAATGCGTAGTTACTGTCAAACAACCAACCTGGCAAAAGCGCATTCGTAAACTTCTGTTATTTTCTTTGCTGAACATAGGTCTCAAGAAAGCTTCCAAAAAGAAAATCATTACTCCGAATCAATTTTTTAAAGTCGCTACAATGCGATAATTTATTAAAACCATGCACGTTCAACAAAAAATTATTCATGTACACATAAACAAATTTTAGTTTTTTTTGGGCCTTTGCCCCCTCTAGATCTTCACTTAGTCTTGACTGGGATGTAATTCCCTTCCTTTACCTCTGAGTCAGATGACGAGATATCAGAAGAATTTGATTCAACTTCATAAGGAGATGTGGTCCCAATTGCCTTACTAGATTCAGCAAAGTGAGTGTGAGCTGTCCTCGAGAAGAGCTTTAAACAAGGATCAATAGGCACCACACGGCAAGGAAATTGCTTTGCCCTTGGCACCATACTGGTTTGTAGGGTTAGGTTTTGACTTAGAGCGAGAGGTTCTACCATGAACAGGTTCATAGTGCTGCATATCTCTTCCTTTCGTGTGTGAAGACCATCTTGGGCATGAATAATCTGTGTGGGATCCCTTTCAGGTTATAGGAGCAGGAGGGCAACGCTTGATGGTGTGACCAATCTCTTTAGAGTGAGCAGACAGTGGAGGCATCCAAGGGGTGGAGACTGCTACGCGAGCGATGTCACGAGAATCAAATTGCACATTTACCGCTTATGGGAGTGGCTGCCTAGGGTCGATAATAGTTAGTACCTTAGCCACTTCCAACACTTCCAAGTTGATTTTATTTTCAGTCGCTAGGTGGAGGTATTTGCGATCACCCACTAAGCCTGTGATATGCTCTAAGCTGTCTTCGTTGAAGAACTGAAACGGAACATTGCGGAGCTCGAGCCAGATTGGGGCAGCGGTGAGGGCTGGCCTTTCATGGAATGTTTCCTGATTCCCATTTTGCAACGTACATTGTCAGGCCTTCAAATTGCCAGAGACGTTGTTTAATGACTCGATAACAAATGGATGGGTTGGGGATGCGGAAGAGAAAAGAATTGCCTTCAAACTTTGCGACCATGATATCCCAAAACTGTTTGCTCCATATACCATTGGCAATGCTATGGATCAGAGCTTTTGCT
>NC_027751.1:22918225-22932759 GCF_000695525.1 Brassica oleracea var. oleracea | reverse complement strand
GGGGGTCTGAGTAAAACTGACTGATGACTCCCAGTCCTTCTTGTTCTTCTTGATGACCGTATTTCAGATTTTTATACACAGTTCACAAGATGGGAGTGTGAAAGGATCGCATTTCTTCTCCAATTCTCACCTATCCCTTTGAAAAGCCCTACCCATTCATCTTTCGGTTTAGCTTCAGTAGAGTGGAGATGTCGGTGGGGTTCTTGGCTGGAAAGAGTTGAGCTTGAATTTTTGTGTTCACCGCATCGGTGGCTTACACAGGCTTGACAGTTGGTGTCTCAGGTGTGACCCCAACCGGAGATTTCAATGGAAAATTTGGACTTTCTCCGGTGTCCGTTGACGTAAGGTCAATGGCGACTGATTCGAGCTGCTTTGTAGAATTAGTCTTCAATTGCAGATCTGGAATAGGAGGTGAGACTGAGCCAGCTTCATCAGCGGCTTCATGTCGATTTGCACTATAAATTTCTATTGCAGATCTGGAATGATGGGTGGGATCGAGCCAGCTTCGTCAGCCGCTTCAAGGTCGCAGCAAATCGGGGCAGAGGTAGTAGGATGCTTAGAAGTCGCATGCTTGCTAGTGATGGAAGATTGAGTTGAGGATGAGGAAGGAGATGCGACGGCCGCACTTCGGGAGACAGTCTGCTTGGGCTTTTTCTTCTTGGTCATGATGAAAGGGAGAGCTGACGGCGGGATGTGAGCAGGGTTCCAACATCTTAAAAGACGTCAGAGGTGTGCGGCGAAAGAACTCACTGTTAACGGTAACAAAACCGCCAAGAGAGAGATATTGTTTGTTCAAATGAAAATTATATCATATTCTATGTGGAAGAAAATAAATGAAAAGAGACATGTGGCTACACCTACTAATAGCAGCATCACTTGCAAAAAGAGTGAATCGATTAATTTGGGATCAATACTTAGCTTTCCGTCAACAAAGAAACTTTAAATTTGCAGGAGGACTTTTTTGTGGCTTACCACAAAATAACACACTTTTTCTTACTAATAATTGTTTCATAGTATTTTTTTAAACTGTCGTACTAGATGTTAAAATGGTATATTCTTTTGAATAAATTTTATATATATTAAAAAAAATTATATCAATAACTCAAAAATGCATTTTCTATATCATATCTGAATCTGGGGTAGTGATATGCAGAATATATTAAATTGTACTCGATCTTGAAAAAGTAAAATCATTTTTACAACATAGGACGCAAGTTACATCAGGCGGCCACATTCGTTTATATTGGGTTAACAAAAATTCCATCTTTTTCTGTTTATCGAATCTTGTTACTCTAAAAGTATTCCACAAGTTACATTATTAAAGTAGATATACACCTACCTATATTTTATTGATAAGATTCGAAGATTTGGTTTTAGGAACCATCCAACTTAAAATCTGAGAGTATACATGAAAAAAACATAATTTTGGGCACAAGCTCTTTTCGCAAGGCGATCGATTAGGATATTCATAGAACGAGGAATAAAGGATATGAATCAGTAAGTAAAAACCCAGTGAATGAGAGAAATATCATCAATTTCAGCCTTAGAAATGATGATTTTCTTTTTCTTTGAGTAGGTTGACTAGTTGGAGAGAGTAAAATTCAAAGGTCATTCAGAACTGGTAACCATATCACCAATTTTAAAATTTACCACCATCACCATGTATTGTTAGGTTTTAAGCCAACTTATGTACCTGAATTCTCAACATTTTTTTATCCAAAAAACTCAAAAGAAGACAACACATATACATGTAAGTATGCAATGTACGTCCTCTTGGATTTAAACAAACATCATAGTTTTATAATCTTTGAAAGTCTGCTAAATTTACGCTGACGATTATTTAATGCAACACGATCTTGACCGTTTAAAACTCACAAATAAAATAATGATCTAAATGTGTATTTGTCTAAAAACAAATGTACACATGACTGCTAACAAATAACCTACACTATTGTCTTTATTCCAGTGGAGGTCGAAGTTTTCGTCAATTAGTAGTTATGTGCTATGAGTGGTTGAAAACATGGCTTACGACAAATCAAATCATACAATTTAAATTAAATCACAAGGGGGCATATCTCAGGTTCATGAACTTCATGTATTACGTCACGAATCAGCATATTTATAAAATTTAATATGTAATTCTATATGTATAAAGCACGACGGCTATATTGAATACTGGGAATTTCATTTTCCGATATATTCGGTTCGCTTGAAATAGATATGATGCAAAGGTGTAAATATGTCATTCTGAATTGGTTGAATGATGGGTAAAATGGAAAAAAATATGCAAATCAAGAGAAGAGGGAGGGATATGATTTAGGATGATCCATGAATTCAATCTTGCTTTACTAGGTAAACAGTTATGGCGATTAATACAGTTCTCGGATTCCTTAGTGGCAGGAGTTCTAAAAGGAAAATACTTCACATGCAGCACGCCCTTACGGCTGAACACAACTGTTAGGCCTTCATATGGCTAGACGAGTATTATGGCAGCAAAGCCATTAATATTGTTAAGAATCAGACAAAATGTACACTATGAGAACGAGATAAGAGTATGGGAAGATATTTGGTTACCAACAATACCAGCAAGGCCAGCCAGACCAATTGCACCAGTAGTCCACCCAATGATGTCAGTAAGGGACTTAATGATAGAGAACCCCAAAAGATGGGATCCTAAAATGCTTGAACACTATGTCAGTCCGGAAGATATCCCATTGATTCAATCATTGGCCATAAGCCAAAGATATCAGCGGGATGAGTATTGTTGGAGCTACACCAAGAATGGGCTGTACACTGTTAAGTCATGATATTGGGTGGCCAGAAACGTCCTCGATAAGGAGATGGTAGAACCCCAGATAAAGCCGAGTATTACTAAACTCCAAGCCTTTGCTTGGAAGATACAAGCTCCCCCAAAGCTAAAAAATTTCATTTGGCAAGCAATTTCTGGACAATTAGCGGTGACAAACAATCTCACACATCAACATATGCGATGCGACAACCACTGCCCCAGATGTGGAGCAGAGGAAGAGACAATAAATCATGTCATCTTTGAATGTCCTCCAGCTATACAGACATGGGCACATGCATCAACTCCAACTCCACCAGAGAGGTTCCCCAGTACAAGCCACTATACAGACATTGATTATCTTTTTTGGAGGAAAAACGACATAGAAGACCCTGAGTTGGATAAAGACCCAACCCCTGGATCATGTGGTACTTTTGGAAAGCGAAAAACGATAAACTATTCAAAGGATTTGACAGGGACTCTTTGGAAACTGTCCATCACGCTGAATCAGAATGTCATACTTGGTTTGAAGCTAATCACAAACAGGAAGAACCAGAAAGTATACAAAACCATGTACATGTAGCAAATTCTGAGAGATGCATGATATATGGATCATGGACACATGACACACTCTTCAGTGGTTATGGATGGACATGGATAACTGATCAGGGAATAACTTAGCTTTTGGGAGCACGAAACCAGCGGCGAAGGATCTCTCCTCTTCACTCGGAGCTCGAAGCCCTCTCATGGGCAATGAAGTGCATGCTTCAACTATCGACGTGTCAGGCTTTTGGCATCGATTGCAAGGATCTAGTTTCCATGATTCAAGACCCATGAGCATGGCCTAATTTTTCTACAGAGTTAAAGGAGCTAATGAAACTGAAGAGTAGATTCATTGATTTCTTGATTGTCTTTATTCCTCGTTTTGAAAATGTATTGTCTGATTCATTAGCTAAAATAGACAGATCCTTTCATAGGGACTTGTAGGTTGTTCTGTTCCGGTCTGGTTCTCTAGACCACCTAAAGCTTGAGTAATAGAACAACGGTTTGATGTTAAAAAAAAAAATTAGGTGAATAATTTAATGTATATGTAAATACAAAGTTTGGTATATTGTATAGATGTTAAGAAACTTATTGGTGCCTTTGAATGCTATTACAATTATTAACATTTTTAATAGATGAACTCCGTACCAGTAATGTATATTCAGAAGAACTGTCATTCCATCTACCATTTCAAATCTACCTCAAACAGATTATAAGCTCTGCTAAATTAATATAGTGTTACTGAGTACAGCCTAAAGAGGACGGTACATATCATTTTCATTTATTAGTACATCACCAAGCGGCCAAGATCATTGTTGGAAGTGAACCCGGTGTAAGAGTTTGGTCCAATAGTTCAAAGACTATAAAGAATGAAGGTTCATCCCGAGTTAAAAAAGGGTCAAAGCCGACCTCGGTCAACTCGAAACATAATACCATATATCCACCGGAGATCGCGACACCATCCACCAAGTATCTATAAAAGAACAGCAAAGGAGAAGGAGAAGAGGATACACGTTTCATACTTCGTAGACCTAAATTACTCTTTTTTTTACTTGTATTCTTATACCACCTAATAATCACAGTTGTTTAACCTCATAGATCAGTAATATACACTTTTCATATCTATAATCATCAATAACATTCTTTTTATATATTACTTCATTGTTACGTAAGTCTGGACCCTTACCCTATTTTATAGGATATTTTCTTAAGGTAATCGAGCTCTCTAGCTCATTTTGTCGAGTTCCTTAGCTTCGAGCTCTTCAGCTCATTTTCCAGCTCCTTAACCCCCAGCTTCTTAGCTCCAAGCTCGTTAGTTCATTTTATCGAGCTCTTTAATTCCATGCTCCTTAGATTTCTGTATATATGAGCTCCTTGGCTCAGAGATTCTTGGCTCAGAGCTTCTTAGCTCTTTACATCAGTGCTCTGGCCAGACAGCAACCAATTTATTCATACATCTCTCATGGGTGCCTTGGTGAAATGGCACCCTCGTCATGAGCAGCATATTTTGAGGTCACTCATCACACCGCGTGAGCTTAAGCATGCCTATTTGAACAGAAAGTTGGGCACTCCCGCAAATGCTTGAGAAACACGAAAATTACAAAGCATTCAAAATAACACTCAAGTGCATTTGTTAAGCCTAATTCTCACACCTAAATACCGATTTTGATACATGATAAGCCACTATCTTCGCTCCTAATTATTAAACACAAAAAATAAGTCATACGACCATCCTGCACCCGATGTTATTTATATATACAAATGAAAGTCTTGGCATAACTAAATCTGCACTTCTTGCATAAATGAGCAGAAGAAGACCTTACCAAAATCCAGAAAGAATCTCATTATGCGCAAAAACATACTTCAATACAAAGACATTAAGTAAAATAAGATTAAATTAATAATAAAATCTTAAAATTGTCCTCAGGCATGTTCATCGGATTAAAATCCCCATGGGTACTCATGATTAACGGAGAATTCTTAAGGTGGAATTCTTAGCGGAATATAAGAACCCGTCTCTTAACTTTTAACTAAAAAAGCTAAAAACCGGTTCTTAAATCTCTTATTTAAGAACCAGTTCTTAGTTTTTTTAGTGAAAAGTTAAGAGACGGGTTCTTATATTCCACTAAAAACCCTATCCTAAGAACCTCCATTAATCATGCTCACAAAAATATTCAAAATAATAAGAAGAAAAATAAAAAAACAATAAAACCTAAAAGACCACATACGGCCTACTCTCGAATCCGGTAAACAGCAGCATCATTTGAGGCATCCACATTGGAGATGGAAAGAAGGTTCGAGTAAAACTGATCTATAAACAGAGGCTCTTCACTGGTTGTCGCATCGCCCATATCTTGATCAAAAGGGGGATCCTTAGCTTGCTCATCTACGGTCTGATCGCGGATCCTCAATAAACCAGCTCCAGTCCCAACCTCCTTGTCATTAACATAATCCATATCGGGAGTTGGCGCTAGGGGAAAGCTCTTGCAGCTAGAGCAATCAGAAACAAGGAAAACCCTTAGAATCTCTCTCGATTAAGCTGGACGACGTCCATCTTGTTGATCTCCGCTTGAAAGTCTTTGAGATTGTTCCCACCTCTCGATTTACCTCCATACTGTAAGACCTCTCTATCTCAGCTCATCGATCAAACCAGTCTAATTGACCGCCTAGGAAAACAACATGGCATTCTCATAAATGACCTTGGAGTCAGCGAGAGCCTGCTAGTTCTTCTCAAAGCAAGGCTTGTACTTCGCCACAACGGCTTGGCGAGCACCCTTCTCATCCTTTCGAACATCTGTCGCTTTTGATGCATTCACCTTTGAAACTCATGAGGTTTCTACGCTAGCTTCAGATGACTTTTGAGCTTTTCACTCTTTTCGGAGCGTATGCTAGACCCCTTTTGAGCTCGTCTTCATGCAAGCAGATGCCGCCTTGGCCTGGTCCAAAGTGTCTTGACCCCCTTTACACAGTTACGGATCTAAGACTCTACGATATCAAGCTTCTTAATCCACCCCTCTTTACCTCGGCCTCCTGTGTCACGAGAAGACAGGCTCTCAGCAGCAGCTATGTTTTCTCGCCCAACAAGAATATTTTACTCGTAAAACAAACGGAAGAAGTTCTTCCAACCCATATGCTGTCAAAAGTCAAAATTAACGGTTAATATCAAGGATGATAAGAAATTAACTAGAATTTTTTTTTAAAAACGGACTTACCACCTAGTTAGTTTATCAAACACTTTCGTAAACATCGTGATCGGATAACATCTTCTCTGAATATATGAGATTGCCGGTCAGTAAAAAATTTCGGTTAAGATTTACATAGGCCGCTCCATCGCTTCGAAGGGGAGTGTTGTCCGAAAACTCAAAGGGAACTAGAAAACTGTCCTTTTGAGCAGAAGACGGTTCAGGAGCCCGAGAGCTTGTCATGTCCTCCACTTGGAGCTTCTTTAAGGGAATGATGGTCCTACCTGATCCCTAGAATTGGAAGCAAAACACTTTCTTGACTCATACTTTGAAACTCGCTATCGGAAGACGAGGGCACACTCATGGGCTTTCGTGGAGACTACGCCTAGAGGAAAGTCTCTGATCTCGCATATTCGAAGAATGACGAGAAATATTTGTGACATCCGTTCTCCCCACAAACTCCAGAACAGTGTCACTGGAAACCATAGGAGGAGGAAGCATTTGTGGGGAAACAAATCTCGATGCTACGTCGGATCCCAGGGCAGGCTACTTAACGATCTCGAGATTCTCATTGGAAGCATCGGAAACTTCCACGCTTTCAGGAAGGACAGATTCAACAAATCTCAAATCCCTCGAAGCCGTCTTGTTGCCTACCTCCACAAGCGTGGCCTTCTGGCTCGCCGCGTTTAGAACTGCCTTGGTTCTCTACTCTCTCTTTAGGTGGCCTCAGATCAACCATTGAGAAAGGTTAGGGATAACAACATTCGTACCCACCATGATTCCTTAAGAAGAAAGAGTAGACAAAACAATCGACTAGAACATTAAAAAAAACATATAAGAAAAGTGGAAAATGAGAAAAATTGACAGAATAAGAGAAGGCTCACCAGAAAATGATATCGAGATGAAGCTTCACCAAACAAACTAGAGAATAGAAAGCGACAAAGTCAAATAATGCCAAAGCAACCAAAAAAATTTATTAACCGGGACCCAATCAACAACGAAAATCCTAATTACAAATATTTTGGGACTCCGAATATCGTGGCATGAAAAGACAACAGCTATGTCTTTTATAAAAAATATAGAGTGAAACAAAGAGAGGAAAACCCAAAATATATTTTAGAAATAAGGAACAAAGAACAATCAAAAGAAAATCACAACAAAGACAGAGAAGGATTAATCCGCACAGTCGGTGTAAACAAAAATTCAGAGAGAAACCTGACATTTCGCTTTCTCTTGTTAACAAAAGTGATAGACGAAAAAGGAAGACAAGGAAGTATATTCTGAAACTCGAAAATCGCAAAAGGAAATGAATGCAGGGCAAGATGATTCACTTTCCAAAGAGGTAAACTCAAATACTTTGATTTACATCAATAAAATCTCGCAATTAATTCAAGCAACCGGAATCTCGAACCGGGTTTTGAAATCCACAAACCATCAGTCTCAAATATACCACTCAAGTCAGAACTAATACCCAACCTGGTTGACAACCCGAGACATGCTGAATTCCCATTGTTAGAGGTGGGTTTTACCCCACTCCAAACAGGTCCAAGAATTCAGTCCAATTGTTGACTGACCATTTCACCCCACTCCAAACAGGTCCAAGAATTCAGCCCAATTGTTTAATGACCGGAAAAGAAGAGAATAAGCCAATGAAGAACCAATGCTCATCCCGAACTCGGAGAAGGGTCAATGTCCTCGGTCAACTCAAAATGAAAAGAAGATTGAGGCATTAAAGACGGTTTTCAAAACACCATATACCCGCCGGATATTGCGGCACTGTTATGATCATCCACCAAACAGCTATAAAAGAATAGCAAACAAGAAGGAGAGGCAGATCCAAGTTTCATACATCATAGCTATACTCAAATTACTCTCAAGTGATTTTGTATTCTTTTACTGCATTCATCAAAGTTGTATAAGCATAGAGATCAATAATATACAATTTTCAAATCCTTAATCATAAAAAATGTTTTTTTACATATTACTCCGTTGATATTTAGTATAAATCTTAATCCTAATTTCTTAAGGGATTTTAAGATGCATTAATCATCAAATACAATACATGTTTGTACATGAACTACGGACAAATATCACCACACAATATTTGTGAGTTGGATTTGAACATGGCATTTTCGACCGCAACTTGCGATGGTTCAATCTGCACGGTTCAAAACTAAAATTTATATTTAATAGATTGAGCTATTTGTGTGTGAGGAGTCCAATTTGACATCTCTAACCACAATAGACTTTCTTGTGACTGATCTCCTATGTTGATATAGATGGAATTTTCATGGACATACATGAGAACAAAAAAAAGGTCGGACATTAAAAAGAAAAAATTAAACGGAAAGACACTTTTTGTCTTCTCAGTTACATCCAAAAGCCACGTTCCACCTGGGAGGCACAATTTCAGTGTTGTTTGTCCATCTTGCCCTTCTCTCAAAGCAAACATCATTTTCTCTCGTTTCTCTCAACACAACATCTATTTCTCTTTTTTGTTCTGTAAATCCAATCAAGAACATCAACCCTAATTGGAATCTTCTTGATTTAGGGATGGATGTGAATTACAGAACCATCCATATGACGTAGATGGTTCAAGATTGACCCAGCCGAGATCGCGTCTTCGTCTCTCTCATGTGCCGTAGATGGTTCAAGATTGACTATGAGACGAGAGAACATGTCACCATCGCTCTCTGCTACAAATCCACTCCCGATCGTTTCAGCTGTAGGATTCGAATCTGATGTATCTCAAGCTCAAAGGGAAGCCTCGTGCAACTATTTTCAGTCTCATCTCTGAGAACTGGGAGGGTTTGTCACTCCTTGGGTCAATGAGATAGTTGTATCGCTCGAAGGCTTAAATCTGTGCACTTTACTACTTTAGGCGAATGATTGTCAGTGACTTGGATCTGGATGTTTTGGCTAAGGCGAGGTTAGATAAGCTTGAAGGTTTGAAGCTAGATAAGTGCTCTGGGTTCTCTACTGATGGGCTGTTGAGCATCGTCAAACCCTGCAGGTACGTCTCTTTTGTTAACTCTCTATTATTACATATCCATTTATGAAGAACCGTTATCTTACAAAAGTTTGTCTCTTTGAACATCTGAGATGTGTCTTGAGCTCAATTGGGTAAGTAGAAACCTCTTTGGTGCATACTTTTGCAACTTTATTTTATCTACTGTCATTATATTACATTATACAAAAAATTGTATCTTAAAAAAGTGTGTCTTTAGCTCAATTTGGGTTAGTGGAAAACTCTTTGGTGCCTAATTTTTTACTATTTGGTGATATGTAGTTGGACCTTTCTTCATTTGGTTTTGCTCACTACATTTTACACACTTGTGATTATGAATAAACAATTATTTCATTTCATTTGCACCTGTTCTTTTTTTCTTTATGTTAGGTTTCCTGCTTTATGTAGTTTACACTTCTCCTTATGTGTAATTACAAAAAAGATTTGTCTTTTTGGGAGTTCTATGTTGATAATGTCGTTCTTTTTGTTCTGTTTTCTCAATAGAAAAGGGAAGAGGAATGGAAATCATGTACAAACGCAGAGGAGGTTGGACAGGTGTTGGATTCGATGTGGATGGTGGAAATTGAGTAAGTTGAATATATATATTACAATACACACATCCAAAAAGCTGCATATGTGTTATATGTGTTACAAATATGTTTTTTTTTTGTGCTTCTTGTTTTTCTTGTTCCCGTAAGAATGTTTAACGAGTGTGTCAAATTGTTAGTTTTATTAATGTACTTTGGTCTCACAAATCCACGAAAATGGTTTCACCGATCCATTTTAAGATATCTATAATAATGTATCCACTAGGGCTGGGACGGATCCGGATATCCGGGAAATTTAGGGTATCCGGATCCGTGGATTTAATATCCGGATCTGGATTCGTGGTTTCCGGATATCCGGATTTCGGATATTCGTCTCTATATTCTATTATCCGCGGATATCCGGATCCGGATCCGCAAAAATAATTAAAAATAATATTTTTTTTTTAAAACTAAAATTTTAAAAATAATATATAAATGAAATATTTATACAAGATTTATAAATATATATATATATGTCTATAATATTGTAAAAACTAAAATATAATATTACAAAATTAATTTATGTATAAATATTATTATATAAAATATAAATATTAATGAAATTTAAAAAGTTAATGTGTTTTAAAAGTACGGATCCGGATATCCGGACCTAAAAATTAAGATATCCGGATCCGGATCCGGTTTGGACGGATCCAAGATTTTACTATCCGGATTCGGATCCGGGCATCCCGGATATCCTATTTTCGGAGCGGATCTCGGATCGAATCCGGATCTCGGATAATAAGTCTCTGGCCTAGTATCCACGACTAACCTATCCACAATTATTATGTCCACAGCTCATTGGTTCAAATAATATCATTCATGTTACATAATCAATATCATTCATACAAGATGTGGATGTGTATAAATGATATGTGTTAATATTGTATACATGTCCACAAACATCTTTTCTTTCTCGTTAACGGCAAAATTGTCAAAAAAACGTTTAGATCCCACCACAAAGTGTGTCAAATGTGGAAAGTGTCTTTCATTGTAAAAGAAAGACAAAAAGTGTCTTTAAGTGTAATCAACTCTTAAAAAAATATACTCCCTCTGTTCTTAAATATAAGATGTTTAGGTAAAAATATGCATATTAAGAAAATCATTGTTTTGTCTAAAAAGTATATTTAAAACTATAAATTAATGTTATTCAACCAATTATAAAATAAATTATTATCAAATATGATTGGTTGCACAGTTTTTAAAAAAGTAAAAAATTACCTAAAAAAATGAAAACATCTTATATATTAGAACATCAAATTTTTTAAAAATATCCTACATTTAGGAACAGAGGTAGTACTGTGGGACTTAATATATGCGCCTCTAGAGGTGTCACCACTACAACTTACAAGGCACCAATCTACTCCCTCCGGATTTGAATATATGATGTTTAAGGTTGTGCACACATATTAAGAGAAATTAAATACTTACTTATATCAAATACTTTTTGGTTTTACTTTTAGTTAGTTTAAAGATTTATTTGAATCCCAATAAAATTCAACCACTTATATTTTTTACATTTTATTTTAAAAGCAAAATGCATTAATGAAAAGTAGAATATCATACATTTGTATACAAGAAAAAAAAACTAAAACATCATATATTCAAATCCGGAGGGAGTATGACTCAACAAAACCTATCCACCTGAGAATTGGCAATCCACATGGGAATTTGGTGATCCAAAGTTCACCTAAAAAGTACTTTTTCAGTTCAAGCCCATAGGAGAAACGACAAAAATACAGTAAAACATTAAAATAAAAATTGAAACAATTATTTACGAACACCTTTTTTAAAACCAAGAGGTATTTAATAATACGATTAGATTTTTTTCTTTTCTTAATCTTATTCTCCCTCTGTTTAATAATAAGTGTTAATTAAGTTTATTTTTTGTTTCAAAATTAATGTCACTCTACAAGTCTAATGTAATTTTGTGTATTAAATTTATTTTTTACTCTTTTGAATAACCAATAAGCTTTTATTTAAACAATTTTCATTTAATTAACCATATATTAATTAGTCTATTACACAATTTTCTTAATTTCCGTGAAAAATGTCAAAGTGACATTTAGTATGAAACTCAAGGAGTATAGTGTAAGAAATAGATGACCAGAAAATTAAACTCTATTGACAAAAAAAGACTCCAAGGACATATTTATATAGTTTGGTCCCATGATTGCATGCTTAATGCATGTATTATTTTCCTTACAAGAAATCTAGTACATATATGCACAGGTAAAATATATTTCAATATAAGATATATATTATAATAAATTTTTAATAATAAATTTTAATCAAAAAATTTGTTTACTAATTTTAAATTAAATCTGGTTACAAGCTTTTTTATATGTATTTTCATGTATCATAAAATTCTTGATGAGACTAATTAAAATAAAATTATAAACAACTACCTAAGTTTTATAATTCACCAATACATAAACCAATGAATTGGATTTACGATCATGAATAACATATTGGTCTGTTAATTATACTTAATCAGTAACGTAATTTTGCAGCTACACAAGTAGAAATTATTGGAATTTTGGTAATACCTGACATGATTTCAAGCACTGCAAGGTTTCAAAAATCGCAAGTTTCGATTTTTGTATTATTTTTTTAGTTTTTGGGCTAAATTCTATGAATCTTACCCTTATATTAATACATTGGTCTTGTGTCTTTCCTCTTTATGGCAGAACTTGTGCGGTCTCATTCTACTCAATAGTTATATCTTGGGTCTACCAACTTCGCCTTTAGCAAGTTAATCGACTCGTCAATTTTCTTAAACTTCACCTTATCACCGTCACACACATGACACATCCAATATGTTAACATTTTTCATTAGTGGACAAAGTTCCAGCAACATCATTTTGTTTTGCACTAATCCCACATATTTGGTTTATTCATTTCTTGAAAGTAGTACAGTTAATCTAGTATGTTTTTTACCAGTAATTCTTTGGAACTGTCAGATATTCAGAATTCCTGCATGACAACTCGGATTTTAGAATTTCAAGAAAACGTACGTAATTCCGTTAGACATTAAAACGAAATTAAGATTATCATGGTAGCCCCTCGACCAATGTATACTAGATTAATTAAGTGTTAGCTCACATTTTATTGGAAATTGGCCCTCGCAACCATTGTTATGATTTTGATCCCAAATATTCGATCTTCAAGAAACAGTATTTTTTTCTTCAAGAATCAGTTACGTACAGGACCAAATATTAACAAACATTCATTTTCAATATGATAATTACGTATATGTTTTGCTGATGCTGATTTGTATATATGTTCAAATGGAGCCGGAGTTTACTAAACTTCTACAAAACAAGTTTGATATTTACTTCATTAAAACCTTTATGCAACTTGTAGAGCTAATGGAATGTATATGAAACTTGTTGTAGAGTCTTAAACATCATCAACGAAAAATAACACTTGACAACTAAACACTAACCCTTATGATCGTCATGATCGGGCTAATATTTATATTATCATGTTGTGATTGCACTTTCATACATAATCATATCATTTCGTACGGTTGTGTTTTTGCTTGTCTCTCTTTTTAACATGTATCACTGCCATTGAGCTCCAACATTAAGAAAACATGTCAAAGAAATCATATTTTCCGTGATTTTCTTTGGGCTTTTTGCAGAATTGACCTATAACTTAAAGTCAAACACAAAACTAACCTTTTTTTAAAAAAAATTGGTTTTGCCTTATTCACCCCACAAGTTCATATAATTTACGAAAATGCCATCAATTTTTTTTTCTTTTTTTTTTCGAAAATGACATTTTTACTCTCTCACCCTCATCATCTTCAAGTAATTACAAGATTGCCATTGTCATCAATACCACAACCACCATGAACAACCAATTTGAAGCTCTTAATGCTCCCAAAATCGATTTACCCTTCTTCTTTTTCCATTCTTGTGAACTAAACACAACATATCTCTCACTTTCTCTCCACAATGAGCTAAAAAAACTCAAGATTTTGATTCTAAATTTTTTTTGGCTCATAGAGTCATAGAAGCTAACGATTCTGGGTGGGTTACTTTCGTTTGTGATTCTGTATGTTTGGAGAAGCCTTATGTATGCTAAGAAACTTATCTCACCAATTTAAGGTATGACATCAAGTTTTTTTCCAGATCTGTTCGTCAGACAACTTACTTGGAAAGTCGTCTGGCTGTAGACAACTTACCTGGAAGTCGTATGGTCAACGCAGAGGTTATTTTACAATTGACTTTGAAATTTGTAACCTGAGACGACTGAAAGTTAAGTCGTCTACTATTGTTTGGTTTCAAAAAAATTTCCAAAGAACCTAGACGACTTACATTTCAGTCGTCATAGGTTAGTTTTGCATTTGACTGGATAATTACAGAAGTTTGACTTCCCCAGACGACTTACATTTCAGTCGTCTGGCGAAAATTAAAATAATA
>NC_027751.1:22902689-22917210 GCF_000695525.1 Brassica oleracea var. oleracea | reverse complement strand
CTAAAAGCCTAGTGAAATTACATCTCAGCCCCTTGTGACCAAACAAAAAAACAGAAGCCATTTTTATGAATATAGCCCTAGTAAATCGTCTGAGTCGTCTGAGATGTTGGAAGTCGTCTGGACGACTGAAGTGTAAGTCGTCTGGTACCGGTTTATTTTAAAAATAATTTATAAATCTTGTAAAAATATATTTTGATGCGTGAAAAATAAAAATCAAGTAATTATAAACAGTTTTAAGTGATATAAATTAAGATATGATAAAATTGATTTGTTTTGAAGATAGATGAGTGGAAGTAGTGAATCATGAAATACTTTGGTTTAGGAGTTTGGCAAACATATGTTGTAGTATTGTATGTATTGTTAGGGTTAGATTTTGGAAAACAAAAATGTTTTTTTCAAAAATTAGTTTTCACCTATATGTGTTTATTTATGTGTATAGTAAACACTTTTCAAGTTTGATTTGATTTTATGAAGTCTTTAATTAGATAATTAAGTTTAGGGGTTATGTTTAGGGTGTGGACGACTTATATTTCAGTCGTCTGTTGAATAATTTACTCGGACGACTTACATTTCAGTCGTCTGGTGAAGAAATTAAAACAGACGACTTACATGTAAGTCGTCCAGAAGAGTTTAATATTTTTAGCGGGAAATTAAATATTTTTAGCGGGAAACTAAAATAGAAGATTTTCCAGACGACTTACAAGTAAGTCGTCTGGTTTAAATTATTTAAGCGGGAAAATATTTTTTTTAAAAAATTTTAGGCGGGAATATTTGGACGACTTACATGTAAGTCGTCTGTTTTAATTTCTTCACCAGATGACTGAAATGTAAGTCGTCCGAGTAAATTATTCAACAGACGACTGAAATATAAGTCGTCCACACCCTAAACATAACCCCTAAACTTAATTATCTAGTTAAAGACTTCATAAAATCAAATCAAACTTGAAAAGTGTTTACTATACACATAAATAAACACATATAGGTGAAAACTAATTTTTGAAAAAAACATTTTAGTTTTCCAAAATCTAACCCTAACAATACATACAATACTACAACATATGTTTGCCAAACTCCTAAACCAAAGTATTTCATGATTCACTACTTCCACTCATCTTTCTTCAAAACAAATCAATTTTATCATATCTTAATTTATATCACTTAAAACTGTTTATAATTACTTGATTTTTATTTTTCACGCATCAAAATATTTTTTTACAAGATTTATAAATTATTTTTAAAATAAACCGGTACCAGACGACTTACACTTCAGTCGTCCAGACGACTTCCAACATCTCAGACGACTCAGACGATTTACTAGGGCTATATTCGTAAAAATGGCTTCTGTTTTTTTGTTTGGTCACAAGGGGCTGAGCTGTAATTTCACTAGGCTTTTAGGTTAGTTTTGCATTTGATTCAAGTTTGGGTATAGGTTTGGGGTTAAAATCAAGTTGTGGGTTAGTTTTGGCAAAAACCTCATTTTCTTTTACCGTTTCAAATATTTGGAATTTATGCTATGTGCAGTGGAAGTTTCCCCAATTTTACGGATACTCTAGCATTCCTGGTGCTCCCTTGTTACTACTTTTCAGTACCTTAAGCCAAATTTTAAAATAAGTGGTAACAGTTACGTTAAAAGAAATAAAAATAGAAATTTTAACCCAAACATAAAAACAATTAGAATACATCAACGTGTTAGAACAACTTTTTTTTGAACCTAACCACTTTCTTTGGTCGTCTTGATGAATGTAGAATCATGAAAAGGTGGACATTCATTAGTAAAACAGTGGGATAGGGATGAGAAAATTGCCATTTTAGGAAAAATGTGTCTCTTTGAATGTGTTTGGTGCGGAAGAGGGACCAAACTTAAGGTTTGTACCAAATTAGTTAAGCACATAAATGGGAGATGGGTTCATGCACATGGACGCATTGTCTCACTTTATTTTGAAACTTGATACACAGGCCTTGTTCTCATCTATTCATACATACTTGTATACACTATACTAGGGTCAGTCCGCGCTTCGCACGGAAAACTTATTTTCATTATACTTTTTCAATATTTGTTTAAATTTAAAATAATTAGTTTTATATTATATATTAATCATTAATATTATTTATGTAGTTTTATTTTTTTTATTTTTTTTTGTTAATATTCAGCTTTCCTCTTTTTGTTATTGACTAACTTTTCTAATATGTTTATTGAAATTGTTTAGATGAAACTATATTTTATTTTTCTTACATTGATGCATATTTCTAATATATTTAAAAAAGTATTTAAAATTTTAAATTTACCCAATAAATTTTCATATTTTTAGCGTATATTCCTATTAAAATTATTAAAGATGATATAAACTATTTTGAATTTGTTCTAAGTAAAAATAAATGCCGTAAGATATTTATTAGTTGGCTATCTCATGACCAAACACTGATTTGACGAAGAAATAATTATTAGAACGATTCTTCATTTCGAAGTCCACCAAAAGACCAGCTCACCAAAAATGGAATGCTAGCCCAATTATAAAGTGGCTATAACAAAATTTTATTTTTAATTATTGATAGTGTATGTAACCATACTAAACCAGATATAATTTAAAATATTCTTTTATTTAAATTTATATGCATATATTTATCAAAATTGATATACAAATACAATATATATTAACTCATTTGGTTATATACTGAAAGAATTTGAATTGTAATGTTATTTTAAAGCTAAATCCAGTTTGATTCCAGTTTTAATACCAAACCAAACAAATCCAATAAGACGTCAATTAATCAGAGAAGAATCTAGAACAAATTACAAATGGTTTCACACTTCATTTCATTTTATCTATTAAATCAGTAAAACCAAAAACTATTAAACCCAGTTAAAAAACGAAATAACGTTAGATGATTAATGTTTAAAATGCTTATGTGTCAACATGAGCTATAGGCAATGTTGAATTAGCGCTCTAAGAAGACACCAAATTGTATTTTATTGTTATAGATAGATTGATTGTATTTCTATTAACAATTAGCTAGATTTCGTAGAAATATTTTTTACGACTAAATATAAATATTTATTATTTTATAAATATAATGTATTTAAATTTTTGACTTTTTTTAATAATATGTTTAAAATATTATTATACTATACATCAAGGTTGAATTTTAAAGTTATTATAGTTATAGTAGTATAACTAAATTTATTAGTTATGTTATTTTAAATAAATTATAATGTATTATAGGTTTTTGATTTGAAAATGATAGGTCATTTGATGTATTATTTTTAAATTGATGGTCATATTTTTAAGCGTCTAGTAAGAGGTTTTCTTTGTCCGATATCCATATTTTTTGTGTTAATGAATTTTAGTTATTGGGTTATTAATGGACTTTAATTCGATTTGGTACCATAAAACAAATGTTTAACTGACCTAAAGAGAAAAAAGAAAAAATATATCTTCGATGTTACACTCTCAGCCGAAAAAACCTATTCTTCTTCGTTTCACCACCTCACTGCATCTTCTTCTTCACCACCTAATCTCCCTTTTCATTTAATTCTGCGTCGTCTTGCTTTCCTACTTCGTTTTCCTCTCTCGATTCGTCTTCTCTCCTACCAGTTAACAGATGTAGTTTGCTTCTTTCACTTTCCTCTTCTTTGTTTTACTTGATAAATTGAGATTTTATTTACATTTCCTCAACATAAAGTGACAGCTTTTTCTCTGTTTGGTTTAGTTACATAACTTTTTCTCAGTCTGATAAAACAGAGAACTATATTAACTTAACCAATTTTTCAAGAATAACCAACATAGCCGGTTTAGATTTACTCCTTTGGAGTTTTTTACGGAAACAAAGTTTCTAGATTTAATCAAGTGATGCGGATCACAGGTGAGGATGTCACAGAGTCTCTGCTGGCTCGTATCCAATTTAGTTGGTAGAAAAAAAAGCATGGATTTAAGACAGGCTCATTTAACGAACAGCAGAAGCCCACTCGTGAAGCCCAAGAAAACCAAATGAAAAGTAAAAAAAGAAGTTGGACATGTGTTGTATTGAGAAGAAATGACTTAGTGACGTGGCGCTCTCACAGGAGAGAAAACACAACTTTATATATATATATATATATATATATTTCATCAACAAAAAGTGACAGTTTTTTCTCTGTTTGGTTCAGTTATATAGCTTTTTCTCAGTCTGATAAAACATAGAACAATATTAACTTAACCAATTTTTCCATAATAACCAACATCGCCGGCTTAGATGTAATCCTTTGGAGTTTTTGACAGAAACAAAGTCTCTAGATTTAATCAAGTGATGCGGATCACATGTGAGGATGTCACCGAGTCTCTGACTGGCTCGTCTCCAGTTTAGTTGGTAGAAAAAAAAGCAGGGATTTAAGACGGGCTCATTTAACGAACACCACAAACCCACTCGTGAAGCCCAAGAAAACCAAACGAAAAGTAAAAAAAGAAGTTGGATACGTGTTGTACTGAGAAGAAATGACTTAGTGATGTAGCGCTCTCACAGGAGGGAAAACTAGGGCTGGGACGGATCCGGATATCCGGGAAATTTAGGATATCTGGATCCGGATCCGTCGGATCCGTGGATTTAATATCCGGATCCGGATTCGTGGTTTCTGGATATCCGGATTTCGGATATCCATCTCTATATTCTATTATCCGCGGATATCCGGATCCGGATCCGGATCCGCAAAAATAATTAAAAATAATAATTTTTTTTAAAAAACTAAAATTTTAAAAATAATACATAAATGAAATATTTATACAAGAGTTATAAATATATATATATATATATATGTCTATAATATTGTAAAAACTAAAATATAATATTACAAAATTAATTTATGTATAAATATTATTATATAAAGTATAAATATTAATGAAATTTAAAAAGTTAATGTGTTTTAAAAGTACGGATCCGGATCCGGATATCCGGACCTAAAAATTAAGATATCCGGATCCGGATCCGGTTTGGACGGATCCAAGATTTTACTATCCGGTTTGGATCCGGGCACCCCGAATATCCTATTTTCGGAGCGGATCCGGAGCGGATCTCGGATCGAATCCTTATCTCGGATAATAAATCCCAAGCCTGGGGAAAACAACTTTATATATATAGATATCTTATCTGGGTTTCATCATTACACATCTCTCAGTAGGCAGTAGCCACAAATAATGAATCACCCACTTTTGAAATATCACTAGAATGACATTTATCCATATAAATGATTATCTATTGTTGACGTCAATTTCAGAAATCATTAAATGCAAGCACATTTTTAGGATTTACGTTGGTTCTCTTTGGTGGCACAATACAGTAAAAAGCTTTGTAGAAAAGAAAAATAGTAAGCGATCGAAATAGTTAATATTGATATATTACTTAAAGTGTCACGTTAAAAGAATCCTAGATTAATCCGCGACCGCGCAAATATTTTTTTCAATTTATATACATAGATATTTATTTTAGATTATTGGTGGTATACATTTTTAACGTTAATCATATATTTAAATATTTATATAACTATTTTAAATACAATAATTTCATAGTTTATATGTTACAATTAATCAATTGTTTAAAATCGTCACATGTATTTGTCGCTTCTTATTATATATTTATCTTGTTGTATTTGCATTTAGTTACTGAAAAATTAATATATGCATGAATGATGAAACAACATATCTGAAAATTATTTTTTGTTTAATTTATACTAAATTCCGACCCACCGTCCTTCAAAGCTAGATTTTTTTTAGCAATATTTTTTTACGTTTATTCATTTTAGATAATATATTATTATGTATACAAAATTTTAAGATATGTAATTTATTTTATACATGCATTATATAGTTTGTGAATATTAAGCCGTTCTGTCATCATATTATATTTTTAACATAAGTATTTATATTTATGAGTTTTTTTTAATAAATTTATCAATTTAATATAATTTATCATATTTAGTTCAATATAATAGTTTATTTTAACATTATTTATTATTATTATAAAATATATAAAAATAAAATAGAATTTTTATTTTTCATTTTATAAAAGATAATTGAATATATATCAATGCATAATAATAATTCTATTTAAAATTAAAATATATCATTATTAAAGAAGTTACAAAGATTTTATATTATTAGCTTTAGTGAATATATGGAACTTACCAACATAATTTCTGGTTTTATTTCTAAATTTGAAATTTTTATATGGAAGTTAAATTAAATTGGACCTATATAATAGAGAAGAAATATTTTCAGATACTGTTAAGAACAACACAAAATATTTATAAAAGAGAAACTATAATATATTGTACTTACAAACTAATTTTGTAGTAAATATTTTTGTTTGAAACGGAAAGAATATTTCTTTCTAACAAAATCTTTTAAAGATCTTTATAAAATGTATTTTGAAAAGTAATCAATTTAAATTGTTATTATCATTATAATATAATTAAAATATTTATGTGATTTTAATTTTCGTTCATCAATCAAAAAAAAAATTAATTTAAAATTCTAATTATATTTTATGATAATTAAAATTTAAGTTCGTTAATTTTCAAAAATAAATTTTATCCTGATTCGGAAAAGATTTTCTTAGAATTTTCTTAAACAATATTTTATTTGTATTTTAAATAAAAGATAAAGATATTAAAAGATATAATAATTAAGTTATGTAAAATTTGATAAACTTTCTAGAAGATGGTCTAAACAAAAAAAAAATTACACATGAACAAAGTCATGACTTCTGTTTTAATATATAAGATATTTTATTTAAAGTATTTTATTAAACCATGTTTATAGTGATTAGTTGAGGGAGGATTATTTATAGTGATGTGCTAACGATTAGGTATAATGAGTGTTCCGAAGATATTTTGATTTCCATTTTAAAAAGAATCGATAGCATATTCTGATTTCCATAGTATGTTGAAGTTGTTATATGAAGTTAAGATATGAAAAATTATGAATGGAGATGAGAAGTTGAGCAATAGGAAGGCCGGATTATAAGGTGGAAAATTTTGTTTAAACTTAGATATCAACTTTTTAAATATAACGGAATAATAGATGATTGATTCAGCCTCTGACATTAGTCGGGAGGTATTCTAAACTCGGGTCAGGTAATGTAGTAGCTAGTCCACTCTATAGTACTACGTGTGATCTTCCCGAGGCCAACCGGATCATCCGATAGGATTTAGTAAAAAAAATAATATATAGATATGTAACAGAATAACATAATAAAAAATTGTATTAAGTTGTTATCGGTTATTTAGTGTGCATGTCAAGTTTGTATGGATTTGATCAAATCTATTATCAATATTATCTCTCTAATTTATAGATTAGATATATTTTATATTTTTCTAACTTTCTTTTAGATAAGGATTGTATTTTCAAAATTAGTAGATGTGAATATTATTTAAATTAGAAAATACATGTAATATATAACCTCTAATTCATTCAAAAGGTACGTCTGTGAATTTTATGTTGTGGTAAGACCGATTGAAGTTTATATACTGATAATATTTGTTCATAATGACAGGTTTCTGTAAGCCAAGTTTTTTTCTATACGAAAATAGGTCCAATAAGAGTTATTGTATTGCTAATGTAATTGGAGATAACAATCGGTACAGATTGGTTAAATGATAATAGACAGTAGCGTGTACTATAATTATATTGTAACAAATTTGAAATGGTCCATATATTAAGTAGCTTTCTAACAAACTTAAATGAGTCCAAAACTTTAATGATAACTTTATTGATAGATAAATTTAGGACTCTATTTTAATAGAGGATATAATATATGTATATTTAATTTTTAATCAGTATAATATTGTTTGGAAATGATTTAAAAACCAAACATATCCGATTTTTCCACTTATGCATGATCAATACAGTAGTGACATTTACACCCAAAAAAAATACATTAGTGACATATATGAATATGAGTTTAAAAATGCCAAGAAATAGTATTAGAGCCAGGACAGCCAAAAATTGTGTGATACCCAAATCGAATCCCTCAAATTCAATGTCTGTTTGGAAAGGAACTTTGGTATATGGCAATTGTAGCAGATCCAAAATGTAGAAGCTGGTGTTAGAACTCGTTTTTGACGAAATGGTGTTATACCATTTTTAAAAAGTTTTAGGCGAAGATGTTTGCCAAGCTAACTGGATGTTAGGCACTATAAAGTATTGTATCCACATGTCAAAGTTAAAGTGGTATTAAATGTGAAATGAAAATCTAAACTGAGTTGCTTGTAAATCTTAAAATGTACATTGTAAAATGCCTCACAATGTAATATAAGTGAAAAGGAAATGTATAGACATGATATGAATTTCGGGTTTTAAAATTTGACAAATGGACTTTCGATCAAAAAGATTAATTTTTTAATAGTTTTAAATTTATTGTTGATAATTCAAAATATATATATCTCTTAATTGATTTTTTGTAACTTAAAAGTATGAAATGATTTTTTGTAACATAAAATACTCATGGTTTTTAACTAGAAAATGAATACTCATTAAAACAAAAAAAATATATTACACTTTATTATACAAAAGGGCTGTTGGCTTTTATGGTATACAACCAACTATCGTCTCCTTTCTACCTCACAAGTTTAACACATAGACACATTTTGTTATTTTGTACGAGAATACAACACAAAAAATGGGTTCAACATATTTTACATTTCAGTGATGGAAGATAAAAATATATACAATTGTATCCTGAGATTTTGGAACAATCATGTATACCGTTTAAAAATTAAGAAAGGAGACCTTTTCAAACCTGGTTTCTTTATAAATTCTTGTCTCGGTTTTTATGTATTTATAATTATTCAAATTTGCCGTATTGTAGAAATTTCGTTTCTATAGTTGGTATGTGCCTGATGTTTGTAGTGGCAAGAAATCCCTCAAAATGATCTCGCGATTAAAGATAACTAGATTTTAAATCGCACGTCTGTGCGGATATTTTTTCATTTTATAAATGTATTTGATATTATTACAAATGTTTTAAATATATAATATTATTGTTTATATTTTTTCTTAGGTATTATTAATATATAGTGATTTTTTTAATACATTTTACTTTGGTATTAATTTTTATTACTTACTAATATATTTTCGAGTTAGGTACAATAAAATAGCAATATGAAATAATCAAATAGATAACGTCTTTCAAAATATGTTTTTTTCTTTAATTTATACATTTTGTTGTAATACATTTATAAAATTTATTTACTTATATTATAGAAAAGAAATATATTTAAGATAATTTATATTTACATGTTGTGTTTACAAAAATAGACTTTAACATATATTATTTTAGTATTTTACGGGATTTATAAGTAAAAATACATTTTTGTTTAAATAATATAGCCCTACTAATTTAGAAAATTATATACATAGTAGCATCTTTTTTTTTTAGCAACAACTTATATAGTTTGTTTTATACATAGTGGCATCTATCTTAATATTTTACTAAATTTTATTGATATAAAATATTTAATTTTTCTTTTATTTTTAATTAAGATTTCAAAAATTAGATTCTTTTAATTTTTACAACATATATAGTTTGTTTTTTCGTGATGCATTCTAAAAAGTTATTATTTATTATCTATGATTTTGTCTTTTTTAAAATTTGAAATATTATCATTTTGAGTTGAATATTTATTTTCAAAATTTTATATTTTGTCAAGAAAACTTTGAAAAATTACACTACTATTTTTGAGTTTGGAAGATTATATGAATTTTGAATTATTTTTACTACATTAATACATTATTTTATAAAAAAAAATTGAAAAATAAAATTTGTTAATTTACCTATTTAATATAATTTTGTCATATTTAATTCATATAGCACTTCTATTTTTATATAATACAAAATATAATTATAGAATTTATAAAAAAATAATATATAATTTTTATTTACTTGTTTTATAATAAAATTTTAGTTAACATTGATTTATTACAATATTATATTACTAATTACGAAATTTATTAATATGATATTTTTTAAAAATATTTAAAGTTTTAAGTAAAATTTTGTTAGATTCTTCTCAACCGATTTTGTTATAATTAAAACATAAAATTCAAATTTATAGTTGGTCTATTATTAATGTAAATAATCAAATATTTTATGTTAAATAGTTATTTAAGTGGTCCTACTATGACTTGTTAATAGAAGATAAAGAATAGGACCCTAAATTAATAGATTAGATGATAACTTCTGTCGAAAGTTTTTCTAGCAATGTTTTAAAGGTTAGGTAAAACATTATGTTGGCGAATATGTCGGTACAAGATGTATATCATTTTTTAATTGGAGTTTAAGAGGTCATGGGTTTTAAGGAGGAATTGTTCTATCAATCTAAGAGCATAATTATCGCTGAGTTTTAAAAGGGTTTTTGTGGCTTCTTATGTTTGCGGGCCCCATAAAAAGGTAAGAGTCGATGTTAGAATGCATAAAATAAGGACCGATCTTGGAGGAGTTTTTGCACTGTTTTCGGGCTCCACTGACACGTGGCGACCCGTGATTATTCGCTTTTTATTTTTTTTTTTCAGACAAAAAAATAAAAAATAAAAAAAAAAAAATTTACCTAAGAAACTAGTGGAACGGTTTCAGCGGTAAAGATGACCTAAGTTTCTCATCGGAATTCAAATAAAAGATTATCTAATATAAATAATATACAATTATTACAAGTATTAGTTATTTTAGAAAAGAGTAAAAATAAATTTATGCGAACTTTAATATCTAGATCCAGAAAATGGGAATACATAGGAATCCTATGATAGGATTGGAGCTCTGCTTGCTTGGTTGGTCATTCTCTTCTTTCTTGGTTGATAGATACGTGGAGCGTATGGGTTTCCTTTTGAACAAACCGGTCTATAGTAAGCTGGATAATATTATAACTAACGATTAGAATTAGATATGAATTTGAAAAATTGATCAAGTAAGAATAAAATATAGCAATAAAAATTGAAAAATCATGAGAATATAATTTGGCACCACTCAATGTTGTTATCCTTTTGTGATTGGTGACTACCAAAAATCTATGCAAAGCATACGGTTATTGTTTGATCGAGAAACGATAATAAATAAGATGTGGGTTTAAACAAAGACGTCTTATTAATGGTCGGAGAGAAAACGTTCAGTCGGTTACAAGGGAAAAGAAGAGAACGCGACAGAAAGAAAGCCGGTGGCTCGATAAGCTACCGGAAAAGTACAACTAACGGCGAGATGAAGCAAAGGTGAAAACCCTAATCTAGCCGCTAAGTGTTAGTCAGTGATTTCGGATCCCCTTCTCGTCGTCTCTCCTTTCCCTTATATAGACGTCCTGATGCCTCGTTCTTGACCTAATTTACGCCATCTTGGTGGGCCTCCTCTGCTGGGCCGAGAAGCCCGTAGGCGTCCGAGCAGTCGCTGAGCCGAACGTACTTCAGTCGATGATGATCAACTAAAAGTACTCAAGAGTCAAGCCGAGAGACCTGACTCTCGAGCCGACCGATCGAGCCGTCGCTCCTCCTAATTCGGGCCAGGCCTTCCTATTCCTCGGGCCTTGTGGGATGGTCAAATCCATCCTCTACAGTTGTCATACCCGTTAACAGCTAACAACAAAAACAAAATCGTTCTCAGTTCTAAAGGTTGTAGTAGATACGCAATGCCGTTTTGTTGTTTGAAGTAATAATAAAGATTTTTGTTTCATTTCACCAAAATCTTACTATTTTTAACATGGAAAGTATATTCACTAGTATGAATCACGAAAAGGAAAATTTACGACATATAACTAATATAGTACTGATACGGTTTTAAAAGAGAAACACACATTTTTTGGTACGTGCAGCCAGGAAATACGTTTGTGCATTATGGGTGTTTGGTTTAAAACCACTTTGGTGTCTTAGAAGAGATACCACATAGTTCTTCAAATTGATGGATGTACTTATTCATAAAATTTATATCAATTTATCTGTACCACTTATTGAATTTGAATCCAATTAGGTTACGTAAGTTGCATAATATTGTAGTTCTCCGTCATGATCGCATATAAAATGTCTGACATTGACTCCCCATAATTTGATCTTGAATCCAACAAAAGTTTTAGCCTCAGGGGCATATTTTTTTCCAAATGTAATATATTATTCAATGTTGAAATAAATTGTATGGATTAGCATAAGTATTTTAACCAGATTTATACAGATTCTTGGTTTTTTGTCAAGATGGGAATAAAATCAGATGGAATCTTTTGTTGTACATATTGTATGTGTGATAAAGATATGTCAGTAAGTTTATGATCTCGATTATTGATCAATACTAAAATTTTCCATCAATATAATGACTTATGGTTTTACGGAACTGCACTTTAGAATATTGTTAATGGATAATGAGGAATTGTGATGTGATTTAAGCTAAGCAACCCATTAATAACACATTTATAATTTCCTATAGATTATTCATGCATATATGTGAGATTTTTATTTAATATTACGTTAATATCACAAACTGACATGTATGCCTCGGATATATGAATTGTTTTAGGAACTTGAGAACTTGCTCAAAGTTTTTTTTAACTAGGAAGAGTTTAGTCATAGATATAAGTCTCCTCTTGACATGGAACTAGTATGTGATAATATATAAAGTATGGTCTAAAGCATGTTTTCACTGCGACTCGAACGAAGAACGCAACGGAACTGATCTATGCGCTTAATAACCATTAGTTATTAATCGCATAGGAAATGGGTTATTGAAAGAGGTGTGTGGCATATAGATGATTGACTATTGTTTGTAGCACCTTGGACCCCTCTTACAAATCTCAAAAGCCAAGAGATTTCGACCTCGCCTGTTTGGTAACATCAAAAATATTTTCGATAGATTCTTGCCTTGGTATTAGTCACATTGCATCTGGAATCGGGGAACCAATTTTTACTCACAAGCCACGTCTTGATCTAACTCAAATGGGTGAAGCAAAAAATTTAGTTGAGATGGAACTAGATAAATCCTTTCCTAAGCCAATTGTGTGTGACGACAAGAAGACGCAGAATTGGCAGCGCTCCTACTTCTTCCTTAAGTCCGACAGCTCGGCCTTCGAGGAGCCTCCCCAAGATGATTATCGAGTTCTTTGGAACCGTTCTTGGGGTAAAATACTCTGTCGCGAACCGTAAGCGAATTGTCGATTCTAACCAACCATTTTTTTGCTTTGTATGTTGTTGGCCATCCTACCTCCCCAGCTTATCCCGAAGATTTCTTGAGGAGTGTTCGCGCCGTCGCTCTGCTTCGAGTCTATCGTTGGTCTGAGATCTCCGTCGAAAGGATCCGTGAGCTTAAGGATCGAATCACTCGAAGTACGTTATCTCGCACCTCTAGACTGTGCCCCTTTTTTTCTGTCGCGTCCTGACCCTTCTGCCTTATGTTTTCAGGAGAGTGGAGATCCGACCTTCCGACCGTTCTTCTCATTCGTGCTAAGCGACTGGACATTTTTCCGAGGGACATCCAAAAACAAATCACCGAGGCGAAGAAGATGGGCACTCTTCCTGATTTGAGCGCAATAATAGCGGCCCAGCTGGGGCTGGCTAGCGGGGAAGGGCCCTCGACGGCGGTTCCTCGTTCTGACGAGGTTTTCCCTTCCGATGCCAGAAGTGTGGGGAAGGGAAAGAAAAGAAAAAGAGGCGATGGTTCGGGAGCCGGGAGGAGTACTGAGGAGACGAGTGATGTCCCTCCTTCCAGTGAGCCCCGGAAGAAGAGCAAGAAGAAAAGGACAAAGAAGAAGTCCACCGGCGAGCAGTTGGAAGATGCTGACGAGCAGATCGAGCAAGAGGAAGAGGGTGCTCGAGGAGAAGAAATTCAGCCCGAAGAGGGGGGTTCTGAGGCTGAAGCCTCGGAGGGACGGAATGACGAGGAGGGAGTAAGTGAAGGAGGGGAACGCGAGACTTCTCTTAATGCCGCCTGCTCGGATGATTCCGAGGAAGGTAGCGAAGGGTCACCACTCCTGATAAGGAGGGGAAATGACGAAGACGATGATGAGAGGCGGTCTCCTGTTCTGACGTTTCCTCGCGAGAGAACTCCAGTTCCCGTCGGAGGAGGGGCCGTCCAGATCGGTACTTCTTCCCGTGGCTCGGCTATCCTAAGGAGGGCTCCCGGATTCAGCTTTCCCGATAAGGTCGACTTCCATTATGAGGGACCGGCTCCCTTAGTGTACGTTCCAGAGAAATGTGGAGAGTATCTCTGTCAATTAAGAGGGAGGGCGAAACCTCTTCCTGCTGTGAAAGACCTTATCTTCGGGGGTGAATACGAAGAAGCTGCGAGGGCCAAACTGCTGGTAAACGACCTCGTCCTCCTTTTTTTTTTTAAATTCCTTGACTCCTAACCTCTCACGATTTCCATTGTGTCGCGTGCTCAGGGTGATAGCACGATGAATGTCGTGATTGATAAATACGACACGTCGCTTAAAGGAGCCTTGGAGGAGCTCAAGCTGGCCAAGAAAGAGTTTGCTGAGAAGGAAGAGGTTTCTGCTCGTCAACTGAACGAGTCAAGGGCCAATCTGCAGAAGCTC
>NC_027751.1:22867532-22868688 GCF_000695525.1 Brassica oleracea var. oleracea | reverse complement strand
ATTCTTGGTGCGCTGTCGTCTGTGGTTTTTGATCCCTGAAATCATAGTCCGTGTGTTGGACCGTTTCGAGGTATCAATAAGCCAGCTGAATCCCACCAGTTTTCAACATCTTATTGGCGTCGTGATTCTGAGCTATGAGCATGGACTCTCTCTTACCACTGAGCACTTTGAAGCGATTTTTAGGCTGCGACTTGTTTCAAAACCGCACCTCTACCGGTTGGTCCCTCGGAAATATATGACGGTGATTAAGGGGCTTATTTCTAACTCATGGACAAAGTTCTTCTTCTTTGTCCGTATAAACGCTGCATCCGTCGAAGAAAATTGTATCCCATTGTTTCAGAGCAAGCCGAATGATAGTCCCTTCATCAGCCTGCTTTTCCTATTCCCCGAAGACGTGATCGAAAAGAGGGATCTCCTCAGGAACGGTCTGTTTTTCTGGACCTTCTTTACGCCGAGGAGAGCCTGCAAGGCGTTGAGACTCATGCATCCTGATCTTGGAGTGGGCATAGAAGCGGATAGTGATTCTGAGTCCGATGATCCTACTTCTTGCGACGTTCCCGCGGAGGAGACGAACGTGAGGTCCTCTAAGGGTAAAGGCATTGATCTTGGTGATATAGAGTATTCCGTAGATGACTCTATTCTTCCAGGATGGGATCCAGACCTTGCTTATGGTGATGGTAGTGGTTCGAGCGAGGTACCTATTCCGGATTTTGACGAGTTCTTTGCTGGTTTAGCCTCGAGTTTTGATCCTCCTTCGTCCTTGGACGAATCAGGAAGATCCAAGGTAGTCTGATATTAGGAGTTTTCAAGGCTCCTAAGGCAAATGTTGTAGTATAGTGTTATTCTCAAATGTCAAACCCAACTCACATCTCTCACCAAAAGATCCTAAGAACATTAACTCCTTCTCTTTGAAATCTACGAAGGATTTTTCACAACCTCAAAACATTACTTAGCTCCTAACAACTTTGCTAGCCCCCTTTTTCTTTCTTTTTCTTTTCTTTTCATATATTTTTTTTTTCTTTTTTTTTTTTTTTAGATGGGGGCCAAGACTTTTCATAACTTGAGCTAGAGGTTTTTCTACTTATCCCAATAAGACAATTCACTTAAACACCAAGAGTCATTTCTTTTCCTTTTTCATTGCTCCCAAATCATAGTC
>NC_027751.1:22867056-22867513 GCF_000695525.1 Brassica oleracea var. oleracea | reverse complement strand
AAGCATTGTCGTTCCCGATACTCTCAACATTATGCACATGTAAGACTTTCCGAAGAAGGCCTCACTCATCAAACAATGAAAGCTTAAAAGGAGGGAAAGGTTTTGGGAGTGGTCTACCACTAGATTTTGTCAAAATAAGATTGGCATAAAAGATGTGACAACTCAGGTGTGTATAGCCATGACTCAGTACACAAGGGACCATGAGCAAGAAGCATTAAGTTCGTTCAGTTCAAATAAGGTTGTAGTTGGCTTCAAATACTGAGTTTCAGCAACTAATGAGATTCAGGAAGAGTCTTCAAGGCTCGAAGCATACAAGTGTTTTTGAGGGGTGCAAAAGCTACTCAGGTGCAGCGTAGTGTTCTTTTCAATGCATTTAAAATCATTGATCCCAATGCAAGTGAATGCAACCTATATGATTTTTTTTTTTTTTTTTTTTTTTTTTTTTTTTTTTTTTTTT
>NC_027751.1:22847565-22864137 GCF_000695525.1 Brassica oleracea var. oleracea | reverse complement strand
CAAAACGTCCAAAATAAATTGCAAAAAGGTCCTCGGGAAATCATGATTTTCGGCAGCAAAGTAACGCGGAGCGACTTGCAGGTGTCGCTCCGGGAAGTCGCTCCAAGGCCGATTTTTGGTGTCTCCGGGTGAGAGGTCGCGAGCGACTTTGGTGTGTCGCTCCAACGGGTCACTCTGGATCGGGAGCGACCTTGGTAGGTCGCTCTGAGAGGTCGCTTCAGGGTCATCCAAGACTGTTCGGAGTAACGAGAACGCGAGCGACTTCATGGCGTCGCTTTAGGAAGGTCGCTTTGAGAGGTGGGACACAGCGACTTCGTGATGTCGCTCCGGGAGGTCGCTCCCATGCTCTGATCGTCTAATGATCACCTTTTTCACCTCCTTTGAGCTCCAGATGCATCCAAATGTCCCCAAGAACTCCATGTGGCACTCCAGTACCTAATAGAGACTCATGTATGCAAAATGCAACCTAAACATGTCTAAATCCTAATCTCTATGATGAAAATGTTTATGAATGAATAGATAAAACAATGCAAATATGCAAGATATCATAGTTGTGAAAGGATCACGCATAATCAACGGGGTTAGTATCTTTCTTCTTTAGGAACTTTACGAATAGAATCATGCGCTTCTTTTTTTTACATTAGTCATTTTTGTAGGGTCTGAACATGCTTGGCTCAGCCCTTGAGGCGAGCCACAGGGAGGCCATGGTTTACCGCTTCAAGGCAGAGAAAGTGGAAAAGGACCTTGCACGTATGCAAAACGAAATTTTAGAGCGAGATTCGAAGCTTGCCAAGGATCATGACAAGGCCGTCCGTCGAGCGGAAAGGAGAGGTAGGAGAGAGATCGTCGTGATGTGAAACCGTGCTTCTTAGTTCAAGACCGAGTATGGAAACCTTAAGGAGGCTTATTCCTTGGTAGGCGATTTTCGCGAGTGTCGTGGTTCAGTTGGTACCCTTTAGCAGACGCAGACAGACGACTTTGTTTTCAAGGATGAGATGGAAACCATGGAAGGCGGCATGAAGGATCATGCCCATGCTGAGGCACTTATTTCCCCGATCGACGGGAGGATTCAGAGATTCTGGGATCCCATCCCAGTTTCTCCCGATACGGAGGAGGTCACGGCCGAGGTTGCTGGTGATGATGAGGAAGTGGACTGTCCCGCGGGTGCATTCGGAGTTTCCATGTCCAGGGATTTTAACTTTGATCTGTGAGGATCGAAGTTAGTATTTGACGGGAAGAGGTTTCCCCCTATCTTGTGTTTATGGCCGAGTGAGGACTTTATTATTTGTATCTGGCCGAGTGTGGCCTTTATGTTGAGACTTTGTGTGGGCCTGTTTGGCCGCTTTGTTTTTATCGGGACTGGCCGTTAGTGGCTTCGAATCCCTACCATTTTGCGGTTTTATATATGATGGATATTTATCGAACTTCTTTGTTCTGAATATGTCTGAAATAAAAATGAATTGTCTTCTCATATTTAGTTCTAACGAGACGTTCAATCTGTTTGTTTGCTCGAGATATGAATTTTCGTAAAAATTATTTATTTATTTTTACAAAATTTCATGAACGTTAAGATATGGACGGAGAGACATGTTTTAGGATCTCGTATCATTTTTTACATATCATATCCTGAGATGTTAGAGACCAGTGTGCTGGGTTTAGGGCAAGACCTAGGTTTACTTTCGGTTTTAAGGGTTATGCGGTGACTAGCCGGCTATCGATTTTCCTGTTGCGATTTCAACCTGATTCGTACCGATTTAAAGTCCGCGATAGGTTCTCGGCTTATACGACTTGTATGGTATGAATCGATCATCTCTCCAGAGACAATTTTTAAGCCAACTGGAAGTGCTTGACAAAAATTTTGGATTTTTTTTATAGCGCGCTTTTATCCTTGTGTCGGATGTTTGAGGATCATTTCTTTTTTGAGAAGAATGATCAGGGTGCGTTCGTTTAAGACGACTGATGTGTTCATCGGGGCTAATTGACGAGCAGGATGTAAATATTCGTTGAAATTTTATGGTCGCGTCTGGACAGTTGTTCGTATAGTCTCGATTCTAACTTTGGCGACGTGTCGCTGTTATTTCGAAGACTATACATATGTTTTAAGCTCTAAAAGGTTTGCGGATGTTTTGCGATTTGGACCAGATATGACCGTTGACAAGAATTTAATGTTTGTAGAGATTTTTTGAGTGGCGGAAGCGTAAGAGTTCGTAAAATGCATATTGTAGTAAAAGTTTTAAAAGATCAGGTACAATAATGCATGTTTTAAAACTTGGGAGTATACGAGTTGAGGGGATAGCTGAACTCGTCTTTCGACGAGCTACCTACGTACCCCTTTCGAGGATCAAGCCATCTCGTAGTTCTAATTTATGCTGCAAGTGTTTTTTCTCGGCGGTTGGTGCTGTGTTGACCGCCTTAATCGTGGTGACTGTGGAAGGGTCTATGTCTTTGTCCGGATTTTTCTTTTCCGGTTGAGCGACAGCGTTGACTTCGGAATCAGACTGAGTTTCGATGTCCGAGGCGTTTTCTTCAGCAGACGATGTCGAGTCGTCTTTCTTTGAAGTGTTTTCGGCCGAAGGCTGAGCTAACTTCGTGTGTTTTCATTTTACCATCGCGGTAGTTGTAATTTGTCTTAACTTATGCTCTGCGAGAAAGCAAAGTCGCGACTGTTTCTGACAACCCCGACCCCGCTCTGGGTCGAGAATTTGATGCCCAGGTGATATGTAGACGGACCGACTTTCATGGCGTTCAGCCATGGGGTTCCCATGATCACATTATAGATGGCAGGATGATCAACCACCGGGAAGTCGATGATCTTTGTGACTTCCTTGGCCATGACTGCTAGCCGGATTGATCCGAGAGTCATTGATGTTTCGCCTGAAAAACCCGTCAATGGTTTTGGTGTTGGGGTAATTTCCCCGAGTTTGATGTTCATCCTGTTGAGAGTGTCACGGAAGATAAAATTAACCGTGGTCCCTATGTCAATGAGGATTCTTGCGACCTCCAGATCTCGTATGACAAGATCTATGACGAGCGGATCGCAGTGAGGTTAATCGATTCCGCCGGCTTCGTCTTCCGTGAAAGTTATCGAGTTGCTTTGACCATCTCGGGGAGGAGACCATGTAGGCCAATTTGCACTTGACTTGGCCTTTTGCTGGCAAGCTTTGATGGCCGAGACCGTGTCATTGCACTACTGTGATCTTCCGATGATCATGTTCACTCTACGACGATTGTTATCATTTCCTTTGTCGTCCGATCTCCTTCCACGTTTATCCCCTGCTTGATTTCTGTGAGGAGAATTTTTTGCGGGTGGATTTTTGTCGGTCTTTGGAGGACGACCGGTTTCAAGGATGAGATCTTTAACGCTGGCTACTTCGAAGAGCTCTCCAGCTAATAGCTTTGCGGCCAGTCTCGCTCCCAAGACTTTGCAGTTAGTCGTTGAGTGTCCTCGAGTCTGGTGGAACTTGCATAAGGTGTTTTCGTCGTATCCTGGATTGCGAGTCCATGTATTGCCTGAGGTTCTGCCTTGTTCTGAATTGACTGCGTAGTTATGCGCCCCTTGGAGTTCTTCCCCCTCGTGATGGACGTACTTGTCGTTACGAGAGTTTTTCTTTTTAGTCTTTTGGTCCGCATCTTTCGAGGACGTCTTTGTTGGCTTATGTTTTTGCGACAAAAATTTTGTTTCTTCTTCGATTATGATGTAGTCCGTTGCCTTGTGAAGGGCGTCTTGGATCGTTCATGGTTTGTCGAGGGTTATCAATTTTCTAAATTTTGACTTGTACCAGAGCGTTTTTCTGAGTGCGTCTATGGACACTTTGTCGCTTATTCCGCTAACCCTTGACATAACCAGCTTGAATCGGCGTATGAACTCGCGGAGAGGTTCATCCTCCCTCTGGGATTGACTCCAGAGATCGACATCAGATGTTTATCTATCTATGAACATAGAATACTGTTTGAGAAATTCCGATGCGAGCTGGCGGAAACTTCCGATGGAGTTTCGCTTAAGACGTGTGAACCATTCGAGCTCCGCTCCTTCCAGATTTTTGACTAACAGACGGCAGTAGCCGGCGTCCTTTTCACTCTCCTTCAATCTGGCCCTTCCCATCGTGATATGGAAGGCTTGAAGGTGCGCTTTAGGATCAGTCGTACCATTGTATATTGGTACTTTGATTTTTCCCGGGTCAGATACCTTGGTAACAGAGATGCGAGTAGTGAAAGGTGTTTTCCGAGCTCCCTCAAGTAATCTATCGATCTCTGGGGCAGCGCTGGTAGCATGATGGATCTGGGATTTCACGGCCCTTACTTCTGCTGCAGTTTTAGTTATGTAATCGCGAGGGTCGCGTATGTCCGATTTTTCGCCAGCAGCTTTCCGAGCCTGTCGGCGTTTGCTGCGAGTAATCTCGGTTTGTTTTTCGGCTAACTCCTCCTGTTCGACCCAGTAGAGGTTTTCCTCTTCTTCCGTCATAGGTTTATCAAACGGAGAGTCTTCCCGAGCCGATCGGCTCCTGTTTCTTCTTGGATGTATGTCAGCGTCCTCTTCCGTATCGTTGGAAACGTCGCTGGGATCCAAGTCGACATGCTCGACTTCATCGACCTCTGTGTCCCTTGCGGGAGGTAGAGAGTTTGTGGAGTTCCGTTTCTCAGCAGGGGATGTTTCTCAGGGGTTTTGAACCGAAGGAGGTTCCCGCGACGTTCCAGGCCTGTAGAGTGGAGTTGTGAAGTCAAGTTTTCTTCCGCGGATTTTCGTAGACCCGCGAGGGAGGACTGCACGGGTTCTTACCGTTAAGGTTTTGACCTTTTTTGTCAAGGTATCCACGAGTTTTCCTGTTCTTCCGACTTCTTTTCGTAGGCGAAGAACATCTTTTTGAACTCCTCGAGCGTCGCGGCGTTAGCTGTCGCGTTGGCCGCAGAAACGGTCGCTGCTGGAGTGTTTTGATTGTCGTTTCTTCCTCCGTTGAGAGGAGTTTGCAAGTTATTTGTGTCGTCAGTTGTCATGTCTGGTTGAGCGTCTTGTGGCTGAGAGTTATATTGTTCCGTACCCCCCCCCCCTCCTTATAGCGCCAATCTGTGGGAACCGAAATTCACACTGTCGATTTCCGTTTAAATAAGGAAAGTTAGGAAAACCCTAATTTCCCAGAGGTCCTGGATTTCTTCTAAACCACACGCCAAGCAATCAGAACACGAAATAAAGACGAGAAAAATAAGAAATCAAAAAGATAGCAAAATAGATCTTATTCTGAATCCGCGTTTGAGCGTTACAACGTTGGCGAGATTCCTAGTTCTAAAACCCTAAGACTGCAAGACCTAATTGAGTCGCAGCTCGAATAACAAAAACGAAAAGTTACCTAAAATTGCTCTAAGTGCTAAGTTTGCTCTGAAAAAGTTCTCCCTTTGTGCCTCTCGCTTAGGACTCCTTATATACTCCTCCAAGATCGGTTTTAGCTTTTCCCTTCCTACCCTTCAGCCGTCTTAAGTGAAAAATGGAGATATTCCATTTTCTCCGATCTTCATGTTTATCCGCGGAAACTTAACATTTTTTTTCGGAAACTTATCTTTATATTTACGTTTTTATAAAATAAAAACATAAACCGCCATAGTATCTACGAGCTCATTCTTAAAGAATCGTAAGTGGGCTTGTAGTCACGTTTTAGACCTCGTTGGGCCATCTTTCGACATGAAACGTTTGTTACGATTTTCTTTTGGACAAAAACAAGTTCTCGCGGTTTTTATCGTAAAGTTTCAACAGTAACTTTGATCGGAATAATGTGAGAAATGATATAGCCGCGGTACATGGGAGCTAGTATTGAGGAACAGACGAGAATGCATGGATTTAGGTCGTACCCGTTGATCGATGCCCGAGACAGTTCGGTAGCTATGTAGCGACCGAACGAAAGGTTTGGTCGGTCGCTACGCAGGGACCTTGTTTGGACCTTGTTCTGATGTTTTATGAACGTGTTCTTGGACTATGGGTGTTTAGTTTCGATGAATCAGCCGAGATTAGTGCAAGATTTCACCGCAAAGTTCTTCGAAAAGATTTATTTACGAAGATTACTTTTCATAAAAGTGTTCATGCTGATTTTTACGAATATTTGGATGTTAACTTCGTTGTGTCCGTTTTTGACCCCAACAATCAGGAACATTCATGATAAAGCGATTTAAGATGGGGACAAGAAGAGTTCACCGGTGAAAAAAAAGATTACGAACACACACGGTGCAACTCTGTAACTCAGACTTGTTTGAGACAATGATGAAAAGAACCTCAACTCATGTTAAACGACAACAGATTATAATATAGGAAAACCATAATTGTTGCAAACTTGAGCTTTTTTCATATAACGTGGTGAATCCCATTAAAAAATGAAACTCATAATACACTTGTAGGCCCGACCCTCAGAGGAAGCCGAAGAAGCAAGGGCTTCCGACCTTCATAAATATATATTAGGTTCGACCATCAATGTACAAAGTATCATTTAGCTTAGTTGTATAAATGTTGGTGTTTATATCTCAATAACCTGGGTTCGAGCCATGGGCTTCACACTTTTTCACACTTTTTAAAAGTGGGGCCCATAAAACGCTGACGTGGTGCGCTGAGGAGTGAGCAAAAACTCACGCGGGTCGATCGCTACGTAGCGACCGACCAAGCCACTCGGTCGGTCGCTACGCAGCAACCGACTCGTTCGCGGGTCGGTCGCTACACGGCGACCTTGTTTGGACCCTGTTCTGATGTTTTATGAACGTGTTCTTGGACTATGGGTGTTTAGTTTCGATGAATCAGCCGAGATTAGTGCAAGATTTCACCGCAAAGTTCTTCGAAAAGATTTCTTTACGAAGATTATTTTTCGTAAAAGTGTTCATCCTGATTTTTACGAATATTTGGATGTTAACTTCGTCGTGTATGTTTTTGACCCCAACAATCAGGAACATTTATGATAAAGCGATTTAAGATGGGGACATGAAGAGTTCACCGGTGAAAAAATAGATTACGAACACATACGCTGCAACTCTGTAACTCAAACTTGTTTGAGACAATGATGAAAAGAACCTCAACTCATGTTAAACGACAACAGTTTACAATATAGGAAAACCATAATTGTTGCAAACTTGAGCTTTTTTCATATAACGTGATGAATCCCATTAAAAAATGAAACCCATAATACACTTGTAGGCCCGACCCTCAGAGGAAGCCGAAGAAGCAAGGACTTCTGACCTTCAAAAATATATATTAGGTTCGACCATCAATGTACAAAGTATCATTTAGCTTAGTTGTATAAATGTTGGTGTTTATATCTCAATAACTCGGGTTCGAGCCATGGGCTTGACACTTTTTCACACTTTTTAAAAGTGGAGCCCACAAAACGCTGACGTGGCGCGCTGAGGAGTGAGCAAAAACTCAACTATTATAATATAGATGTTCTTATTTGATATTAATTATTATTTTAAAAAATATTTTCTTTAATTTTAATTGTTAACTATGTTTGGTAATTAAAAATTTTATATACAAAATTAAGTAAATATTTCTTTAATTTTTGATTATATATTTTATATTTTCAGTCTATTTTATTAAATATATCATAAATGTTATTATTTAAAATAAAATTAATACAATTTATTCATCGAAAATGTTACCAGTCAGTTATTTTTAAAAATTAATCACTCATATTTTTACTTTGAACTCACTACATAAATCTATAGTTTCTACCATATAATTTTTACTGCGAGTTACATTGAATTGTATATTTTATTGTAAATCAACTCTAATACAGCATGTAACCAATCAAAACTCAAATATTTGTTCAGGCCTAATAAGTGACAACATGTATAAAGAGGCCTAGTCTGTATTTTCTATAATCATATACTTTGCACTAGAGTGAATTGAACTATTATTCTTCACAACGGAACTTAAATAATTCCATTCGTCTAAACAAACTATTTTCTTACCACAATGTCTATGACCCACCAATAATACATCATCCTTTTATTGAAACTGCAATCAAAATATGCACAAAGAGACCTGAACTTTACCGTCGATCAGAACATAACAACAATACATCAATGTATTTTTTTCAGTAAAGATCAAGAACGTCAAATATGGAACGGTTACAAAGAGGACACGATCCACGGTTCATCCAAATCTCCCTTGAACACACTCTACAATACGTATGCCCACATGGGATAAACGCCGCGCCTTTCTCCCTTCCCATACACACGCAACACAAAGGATCAGCACCGGTCCACGTGGTCGCATCGCAACCCTCCGTTTCCGCAAGCAATTTCATCAACGGTACCTTAGCAACCGAAGCCTCCGTCACGTTCTCGCCCCGCGCTAGTCTCTCCTCCGCAAGAGCCTCCGCGAGATTCCTTGTGCCTCGTGTTAAACACTCCGTGTCCACAACCAAACCCGGATCCCGAACCGAATTCGACAAGTTAACGACCCGGTTTTGACCCGAGGTTTCTTCCTCCTCCTCGTCATCTTCGTCTTCCTCGGCGACTGGTGCTTCTGATCCTCTGAGACGCAGCAAGGTGGGTCCACCGCAACAGCCAACCCAATCAAATCTCAGCCGTTGTTTCAGCGTACTCCACTTGCTCGTCGCTCGATCTTCACCGTCGATTCGATCTTCCTCGAGTAAACTCAGCATCATGGTCCTTCCACTTCTGGTTTCATCCGCCGATTCTCTCAGTAGGTCCCCGAGCTGACTCATCTGACTCGGACAAGAACAAAATCAAGAAACAGAGATGTAACCGTTGCGGAATTTTATGTCCGCTCAAGCTCACGAGAATTATAAAAGATTTAATGGCTCCAATCAATAAATGCTAATGCAAGACTCTGGTTTTTCTGAGTTCTTTGAGTTTAAGTTGATCACAAATTTGTCTATAGATATAAATTGTTTTAAATTATCTACTATAAATTATTTTAATTTTTACTAAATCCCTAATATACAATTGTTGAAATGGAGAAAATGACAAAACTAAGAGAAGAAAAAATGAGAAAATTAAGAATCAGTGGGAACCACTCAGTACAACGTATTGACTTACATTTGTAATATTAGGGTTTTGCACGTATATCTCATTTTTTATGATCTTATTATATTATTTGTTACCTAACTATTGTCATTGGTTGGGCTATGTTTTCGTTTTAAATAAAATTATCTGTCTGTTAGGGAAGCATCAATTGTCAACTGTGTTGCTTCTTGGAACCAAATTCCTTATATTAATCAATGGTTGAAGGCAACTTTTGATACTATATTTTAAAATTTCGAGCATTAATTTGGGCTTCAAGCTAGAGACCTAGCCCACAAACCCACCGAACAACTTTTCTTTACATTTCAAATATAACCCTTTGGATATAGTATGATATGGTAGTGTACTGACAATGTGCTCTTGTCACACGGTATATATCTCACTGTTGTTGAGTTTGTATCTGTCCCTCCGTTGGACCGATTCTATTGGACGGTCCACTATCTAGGATTGGTTATAGCTCTGATGGGTTTCGGAAGTTTTTGGGCCGAAAGATGTGTTGACATTAGGCCATCGTCTTCGATGTACCTACAACAAGAAGAAGCCGAGTTAGTTACATTCTGTTGAAAACAGGGAAAGTATACCCTAGTTAGAAAATTTATATTCTTACTACCCCGCTCTTTTTCTAACTACACTACATTTTTCCACCTTTTATCCATTTTCCTTCTTACCCTTTTTTTATTTATTATTCTTTTTTTTCAAATATTGCAGGACCCACCAATATTCTTTTCTTTTATTTAATTTTCCAGGTAGATCCCACTATTTTTTATAACGACTTGTTAGTTTTTAGATCTTTTTTAATTTTTTGAATGGGTCCCAAATTTTATTTTCCAAAAAAAATGTTAAATGATTAATATAGCTAAAAATTTATGAAACATAAAAAAATTATGTTTATCTTTAAATAATATTTTCAAAACAATAAAATAACAAAATAAATTATTAAAATAATATTTTAATGAAGAGTTAACTTTCAAATATAAAAATTTATAAAACATTTATATAATTAATTTTATTTAACTAAAATTTTATTTTTTTTTATAAAGCAATCAAATTAAAAATAAGATATTTCATATTTAAACCAACAATTAATTTCAAATATATATAAATTATTTCAAAAATATTTCAAAAATAAAAAATTTAATAAAATTTGTATTTATTAATATTTTAATCAACAATTAATTTTAAAATTAAATTTAATAAAAAGTTAAATAAAATCGATTTAAATAAAAATATTTCAAAAATGTTAATTTAATAAAACATATATTTCAATAATATTTTAATCAAAAATTAATTTCAAATTTCCTTATTTAAGTTTTTATATATTTTATATGGCCATAAGATTGAAAATAATATATTTCATATTTTTACTATTTATATTTTAAATTAAAAATGTATATAAATTATAAATACTATTCTATTTGTTTTATAAAAAAATAATTTTGATACTTTTTCTTGTTATGTAAAGAGTGTCATTTAAGATTGCAATTCAGTTATATTTATTTTAAATTTTATATTATTTATAAAATGTTTTGATTTTATAAATAATTTTCTGTCTTAAAATCTTTTGATTAAATAGATGTTTAATTAAGAGCATGAATGCATTCAGATCATTTTTAATCTTTGTGAAAAATATGAAAATTATATTCTTCTTGAAACAGAAAGATATACATTATTTTATATAAATTTTAAGATTTGATATTATATTTTTATTTATATAAATGTGTTCGTGGACTACTAGCACTACTAGCACTACTAGAACTACTTTGTACTACCTTGTATTATCTTGGACTACTATGTATTATACATATTTCTAAGAACTTTATATTTTTGGCTTATTATATATTAGATATAACGTATATTTTGAATTATATATCCACATATGTGTTTAGATATCAAATTAGTCATGAAATCTTTAATATTTCTTAAGTTGTTAGAAAAGTTATCACTTCCACAGAAAACTTCCTTATACTTTCATATCTAATGTTTTGATAGTAATGTCATTATAAGGTGAATCACACAAATTACATATTTTCAGAATTTTGTTTCTACAAAAATGTTATATCCATCTAACACAATATGAATTATTGTGTAATATGAACTACTAGGTACTATTGTGAACTACCTTAAAATGCCTTGAATTATTATGTATTATGCATGTTTCTAATAACCTTGATTTTTGTCATATTATTTCTTTGTAGAAGATATAAATCATATATTACGTGATAATATGTCAATATATGTGTTTCTTTGCCAAATTACACATAAAATACTCTTAATTTCTCAAGTTGATAGAAAACTTCTCATTTCCATAGAAAACATCTTTATACTTCTATGCTAATGTCTTGATGGGATGACATAATCAAATGAATAAAAAAAATACATATTTTTCGGAAAAAAATTCTGGTAATGTGTTATATACAATCTAAGACTGTCTAAATACATTGGTATTACTAATAAATTTGAATTTTTGATGTTGTATTACTAAAAAATGTTGTGATTTGCAAAAATATTACTAGGAAAGAGGAAATATTACTACTACCTTGAGTACTAATAAATGTAAATATTCAAACATGTGTTCTCTCTTTTTCTAGCATGTTTTTTTGTTGAAAATTTTTAACACTTTTAGAAAAAAATTTTTGTCTTCTTAGTAATACCCTATCAAACATGTGACAAATAATTAATACTTAATATATTATTAATTATTGATATATGACAATTATATATTTTATACATTATAGAAATGTTTTAATAGTTTTTCGAACATGTGTTGAATATGTTTCATATAAATGTTTTGGTAGTTTTTTTATTTTTTGATCAAACAAAAATAGCTTTTATTTATCTTAATTATACCTAATAAAGTCAGTAGTACAACTCTTCGTCCAAAAAAAAACTCCAAATCTTGTAAAACCCTATAAAACCATTATTAAAATTCTACACATTCAAAATACAAAATAAGCAACAGCCCTTCTTTCTAATAATCATAGAACATGGTTCCTCAAAATCACATTAATAATAGCCAATGATTTATACATATCTAGAGCTTAAACAGGCGAATTAATAAAAGTATATATATATAAACTTGAATACTGTAAACTGATTCATGACAGTGATCAAAAGTTCATCTTGAAGTTGAGAGACGCAAAGATTTAGACTATATACTACTATTTCAGTTATGGTATACCAATGTGAACATTGATTAATAAAATTCATAGTGTGAATTTCAGTTTAGAAGCTTCTGGAGACATTTGAATACGATATTTGTTTTGATAACAAGTAATAATAGACAGAAATATATACAAACCCTTCCTAGTATTTGCTAACTTAAGGAATGGTCAACCATATCCTAGTGGAAATACTTGAACCATTTCTCGCAATTAAGAAAATTAACCCTCTCAGTGCTAGAATACGGCGAATTGAATTGCAAAAGTTGATATACTAATGTTTTAACTTCATATATGTTACACTTCACTTTGATATTGACATGCTATAAACTGTGTCAAAATATTCTGTTTTGTTGTTATATCTGATAATGAAAATATTATTTTCAGATAGTGGCATTGTAGTCTCGGTATTTGCTTCGACTGCCAAGGTAATAAGTTCAGACACCGGGCGAAATAACTTCTTTAATTTTAGTCTCTTGCGAACATATCTTAGTTAAACGTAAAACAATAAATGACTTGCTCGTATTTTTGTGTATGTATAAATTAATGAATTAAATTAAAACCGACTTTCGCAAATATAAATATGATTTGATGGGTTCCTTGTTATCTCTAGTTTCCCTGTTATCTCTAGTTTCCCAGTTATCTTTTCCTTGCCAGAGATGGCAGTGAAGGGAAGTGGCAGTAAGTAAATGTGTAACATCCGTATTTTCTAAAATAAATAATAAAAATAATAATTCTAAAATCTTCATTTATTAATCTTTATATCCAAACTTTATAAATATAATAAATAATCATAAATCCAAATAACAAAATAAATTCTAAAAATATCGATAAAAACATAAAAACCGCAAATCTGAAAAAGAAAAAAAATAAAACTCTCAAAACACCAATTCGATAGCAATCATTTCTACTCGTCAGTCTCACCTAAAAGAAGGAATAAAAGAGGGGTGAATAACATGGGAGTTACTCCGTAAAGTATGAGATGCTAGACACGCAAACCACTGACTCAGTAAATAGAACTCCCACTATGGAAGTTTAGCTCTAACATGAACAAACACGATGCCTAACGCATCACACAAGACAACCAATGCGCTCATGGTACATAGGTAGCTCACACACCACGTATTCTCTTCATATGGATATACAGTATAATAATATGCGTCACTAATTTAGACATCTCTGGGCCCCCTTACTCCACCACTATGCGTCGATATGCAAACATCTCTGTACCCCGCACCACACAATATACGTCGCTAGCTCAGAAGTCTCTTGCCCCCGTACTCATTCACTATGCATCGCTAGCTCAGATGTCTCTGTGCCCCCGCACTCTATACGTCGCTAATAGATTTATCTGGCCCCCGTACTCATATGAGTCGCTATCCCAGATCTCTCTGGGCCCCCGCACTCATCACAGAATCCCTACTATATAACTATATATATATGTACATCATCATCACTTAACATCAAACAATCCAAACAACAGTTGAATCCTCTATACCCCTAATTTCGGTTAACATTGAATAAACTAACTACCAAACAAAACTCAGACAGACTCGATTCAAACAGACGGATCATGCTTCGAAATCTAAACTACCATAAAAAGAGTTCTACACTAGTATGAGATTTAACAGAATATGCCTCACCTTAGCAATTGGCTGGAATGATCAACGGAAGATGGTCAACTAAGGTCAACTGCAACACGAGTATCAACTGCTTAGGCTCAGTGTCTCAAGAAATAAAGTTTCCATTTTCTAAAGTATAAACTTTCCTAAAATAGAAACTTTCCTAAAATAGAAACTTTTCTAAAATAGCAACTTTCCTAAAATAAAAACTTCCCTGATATAACTTATTTCCTAAATTAGAAACTTTTCTGAAATAATCTTATAACTAGAAATAGGGAAGCAATAAACTTACAAGAAAACTTGTCGGAAGCTCGCCCAGAAATTTCACCGGAAAATTCACTAGTGACTGATTCGGATAATTCAACAATTCGTCACGTGCAAGGAAATACTTGACTTGATGAAAATAAAGAGAAGGTGTGGAGTTTCTTGCCTTGAACATTTATCTCTTCATTTATTTTCCTAAAATTGTATTTCAATGAATCATTGTCCTTAACCTAATCACGAAAAATAAGTTTTTTTCGTACTCTTCTTATGTAACCACTTGAAATAATTTAAATAGATTACTTATGGACATAGCCATAAAAGTATGGGGGATATACACAGCTTTAAAAATAGAAAAATCGCATTTTAAATTTTCAGGCTGAAACTTACATGCACTTTAAATTTGAATTTTTTTCATTAACATTTTTAACTTTCAAAATAGCAACTTTAATATATCAAACATTGAACTTTCTGTTCCACCAAAAAAATATGTTCTGCCAAAAAATTGATGACATGGACAAAAAATTGATGTTAATAAGTGATGATTTGATAAAATGACTAGACAAATAGAAATGGCGTGTAATGTTATAAAAAAAGAATATTTATAATTTAAAAAAACTACAAAATTTAAAAAATTAGCTTAGATCGAAAATAGTCTTTTGAAAGTTTAAGATGTTATACTATAAAATTATTGAAAAGGGGAAAAACTATACATGATTAAAATTCTGAGAAATAAAATCAACAAAATAAAGTATAGCAGTTGTACTTGTAAGCGAGCTGTTCATATATCGATCTTATAGGTGATGACCTAGCACGAACTGCTAAACTTCAACTGATATACTTTATTTTTATTGATTCTAATTCTCCGATTTGATCTTTTATCCTTGAGAAATGTTTATATTATAATAATTTGTGTTTACAATATTTACAAATCAAGTTATATATGAGTTATTATAATCTAACATTTTTCTCGAGGACAAAATAACAGAATTAGAATTCCGTGCTAGTTCATCACCCACAAGATGGGTCGACGAGCTATTTTTCCACGAAAAGTATTGTATAGCACCAAATGTCTCACAAACCGTGGCCTCATTTCAGATGTCTCTATAATAAAAGTTTGAAACTTATTTCCCACGAAACATAAGCTTAACATTTATCTCTCCATGAATTAAAACTTCGAAATCCCTATCACCACAAAATTTAATTACTCGGTGTAAGCCTATAAATTTAAACCGTTTTGGTAAATGAAACCAGCTTTAGACCAATAAATGACCCGATTAACGTCAGATTACATCTATTACGACCACAAAATTAATAACCCAGACCCAACAAGCTTATAAACCCGTGAACCGAGACTCGATTTTCTTCCCCTTTCGAAATTAAGAACCCTAAATCGAAGGCTGAGAAAAAAATCCCCAAATCACAAAGAGAAAACAGAAGAGAGAAGAGAAACATGTAATTGAACATTGAAGAAGAAGGCAGAGTTGAATGGCTTTAGTTGTTGATGCTGGTGGCAGCGAAACCTTTGATGAAGAAGCTCCATACATGGTTTTTTTAAAGACTCAGACATCACTCCTTACTCTCACTTTCAAAATTTCGGAGAGAATAGAACTGAATTTGATTAATCGATTTCAAGGTTCACATGGGAAGTCAATTTGGGATTTTAAGAAAGTGGCTTAACGGGTCGAGTCAATCCTGAGTAAATGTTTAGTTTCAAACTGGTTTCGTTTTATTTCTGAGTTATTTTGTTTGGTTTTGCGATCATACCAAAAATTGTCTTAACCAATATCGAACTGAGTTTCATAGGGAAATAGGTTTTGAACTTTTTTTTCAGAGATATCTGGAGTGAAGCCATAGTTTGGGAGACATTTGATGCTATACGATACTTCTCGTAAAGAAATAGCTCGCAGACCCCTACAAGATTGATAAACTATATGAACTGCTCACCTACTAGCGATATACTTTATTTTGTTAATTGTACATCTCTTATTTGAATTTTAATTATATTAATGTTTTTTGTAATTTTATAGCATGATGTCTTATGATTTTTAAAAGATTAAAATTGTCAATTTTTAGTTAAATTTTGTTAATTTGTAGTTTTTAAAAAGTTTTTTAAAATTTAACTTCATAATTAAATATAGTAATCCCCGATTAATCCATGATTAATCTCTGAATTTTTTGTTAGGTGCTAGGCCCAACACGAACGTACGAGTAACACCAAACGAGTTTCTGAACAATGGTTGATACTACTAATTTCCATGTGTCTCAACGGTTTGATGGAGAGGTTGCAAACACTTCTTCTCTTGAAGCTATATCAATTTGGGTTCACCTTAAAGGGGTTCTGTGACCTAGTAACAAATGAAGTTCTATGATGGATTTCTGGTGTTCTGAGATAGCCAAAAGAGATGGATGACTGGACGAAGAGCTTATCCAGTGTCTCGGTCGCGCATGTAAAAGTTGAAGCCAACAACACCAAACCTCTGCTCATCGTCTGTGAACTGGTAAGGCAAAGTTGT
>NC_027751.1:22830301-22847489 GCF_000695525.1 Brassica oleracea var. oleracea | reverse complement strand
AAGAGCTTATATGTGTACAAATCTCGTTTTTGATAATCTTTTGGCTATAAATGAATTGGACAAGCATCGTCCTTTGGCTCAATGGCTCCTACTCATCAACCTTTTAATTATTACTTTTCTTTTTGGAAACACTTAAAGGAAATAAACTTAAATCAGATAATTTTGGCTCTTTGTCATGGATAGTGCTATATATCAAACCATAAAACGGATGATGATGGACGGATCATCATCATTTGGAAGCCTCCAACATCAGTTCAAGTCATTCACCAGTCGTGGCAATCACTAACCTTCAAAGTTACTTGTCAGAATGGCAAGACATCTTCTTCTCAGTTGTCTATGCATCCCAATTGTAGGGAGGAGTGTTTGGAACTAATATATAATATTGTTGTTATAGGTTTTTGCTATTAATTTATGTCGTTTTAGTTCTTAGGGGAGTTGCATTTAGGCGTCACTAGGAGTTGCATATGCACATTTTGCATACAGATGGGCCGAAATGCACAATCAAGAGTTTTGGAACAAAAACAAGGAAGATTATGCACCAAATGGGTTTGGGCCAAACTCGAAGACTGAAAAAATGTTAGGGATCAAAAGTACAAATTGGTGAAAATCGGCCATGACCAGCCAAGAGCTGCAATCAACCAATGGACACGAACTGTTCTGCTCGATTCATTGCTCTTGACTTGATCCTCGACCCGTGAGCAACAATAGAACACTTTGAGAAGTGATGGTCCACTCGAACTGATGCAATCGGCCAACTTCGTCGCATTTGGATGTTGATTTTGGGAACCTGAAACGGAGAGGAAATTACATCAGATCGACGACGACAAAAGAATGCGGGAGCACCGATACAGGAGACGATTCTGGTGGAGAGAGGAGACGACGATGGGACGCTAGCAGAGCTCGGGCGTTGAGAAAATGAAGAATAAGATAAAACGCCAAACACAATTTTTTAATCGCGCGTTTGCAAACAAGGTATTCAATCGCAGCCAATGTCGTTCAGAGATTAACCCGTCTTTTAAAGACCTACTAGATACGGACCCGCGCTATGCACGGATATTGTTTTGTTAATCTACATTTAAATTATTTAGCTTATATTATATGATTTCCAATTTTTTGGTTTTTTTTTTGTGTTATATAAGTTTTTCTTACATGTATAAAATTGATTTGTATTATAATATTATCTGTAAATGGTGTTAGTTTATAATATATAATGTCTCATATGTACTAATTTAGTGGTTTGGTTTGGATAGTAATTGTGATATTATTTTCATTGAAATAAGAAGTAAAATATGTTTATATTTTATATATTTTTTTAAATCAATCAACCGTCAACGGACTCGACTAAATCTCTGCAAACCAAACTATTAACTCTGCATATATATGTTTTCATATACATTATGGGTCTGACTGGTTCAAACACAGCGGTTGCGGTTGCGGGAGTTTGCGGATACGGGTGGTTGCGGTTTCTAGAGGTTTTAAGAGATTTGTACGACTGAGTTTTCGGTTAAAAATTGGTGCGTTTGTGGGATACTTATGACTAGTTAACTACCAAATACAGCAGAGGTTAAATAATAAATTAACAATATTTACATTTTATATAATTATAAAAATATCAAAAATCATAATATTATAATAGACATGAAAATTATATTTAGAAAGTTATATTTTTAAATTTTTAAAAATTATAAAAAATATTTTTATTTTAAAATTTTATAATATTAATTAAAATATAATAGATATATTTTAGTATTTTCATAATTCCAATTTAAAATTTTTATTGAATATTTTTATTTTTGTATTTTTATGGTTTTAAAAAAAAAGGAAAAAAAAAACATCCTCCAGCAGCCGCAAACGCTAGCTGGAACCAGCTTTTGATTTTAAGAGGTTCGGAGCGGTTTGAAACGATTTGTAGCGGTTTGTATGATTGTTTCAGAACACTGTCAACCGCTGCCAACCGCAAAAGCTGCGTTTGCGGGTGGTAACGGGGAAAACAGTCAGGCCATATACAACATAATATTTTGAAATAATTAATATATTTAATAGTTTAAACCAAAACAAAAATTTTATCTACTATTTAACATCAGGATCAAAATTTGTAAAACAAAATGAATATGTAAATTTTATTGAATAGTTAAAATTATAGATTGACTTATGTAACATTTTTAAAATAAAATTTAAACATATTTATTTGCCCAGAACATAGTAATTAAAATTGTATAGCCAATAATTTGCAAACTAAATAATATTATTTTCTTTAATGGATTAGGCCCATTAATAAAAACATTGTGATTATCCTTTTTTAACACCATTTTGATTATCCAAAAAACACATTGTGATTATCCAAGAAACATAATTAAGCAGAAACATGTTGTTAAAAGAAACAAAAAAAATTTTAGGAGAAACATTATAACAGATTTTACTCCAGGAAGTAAAAATAGTGTCACCGTTCAACTAATTCATGGGAAAATTACGTTTTTACCACTTTCATGATACCACTTTTTATTTTTACCATCAATAAAAGGACATTTTCAAAAATACATTTTTCATTAAGTGGCAAAAGACTCTTATACCCATGTTCTTTATATATATAATAAATAAATATTTAAATAAATAAAAACCTAAAAAATAAAAAATAATTTTTTTAATTTTTTTCTGAATTATACTATTTCAAAGTTCAAACCCTAAACCCTAAAACTCAACTCTAAACCATAAACCATCAATCCTAAACCTTTTTTTTTTTAAATACGAACCCTAAACCCTAAACCCTGAAACATCAACTCTAAACCCTAAACCCCGAAACATCAACTCTAAACCCTAAACCCTAAACCTTCAACTCTAAACCCTAAAACATCAACTCTAAACCCTAAACCCTAAACTTCAACTATAAACCCTAAACCATCAACACTAAACCCTAAACTATCAACACTAAACCCTAAACCCTAAAAAGTAAACTCTAAACCCTAAACCCTAAAAAATTAACCCCAAACCCTAAAACATCAACTATAAACCCTAAACCCTAAACGTTCAACTCTAAACCCTAAACCCTAAATCGTAAATCCTAACCCTAAAACCCTAGAGTTGATGTTTTAGGGTTTAGATTTGAAGATTTAGGGTTTAGGGTTTACGTTTAGGGTTTAGAGTTGATGTTTTAGGGTTTAGATTTGAAGGTTTAGGGTTTTAGGGTTTAGGGTTCGAATTTCAGAAAAATATAAGGTTTAGGGTTTAGGATTTTTATTTAGGGTTTAGAGTTGATGTTTTAGAGTTTATGGTTAATTTTTTAGGGTTTTTAGGGTTTAGGGTTTAGAGTTGATGTTTCATGGTTTAGGGTTTAGAGTTGATGATTTAGGGTTTAAAGTTGATGTTTTAAGTTTAGATTTAGGGTTTAGGGTTTACGTTTAGGGTTTAGAGTTGAAGTTTTAGGGTTTAGATTTGAAGTTTTAGGGTTTAGGGTTTAGAGTTGATGTTTCATGGTTTAGGGTTTAGAGTTGATGATTTAGGGTTTAGAGTTGATGTTTTAAGTTTAGATTATTTAACCATATGTTTTTTTTGTCAAATGTAATCAAAATGTTATAAATGTCTTTTACCCTTCATTAAAGATGAGAGTAAAAGTGGTTAGTTTAAACATAAAAAGTGGTATTTTGAAAAGAGTTTTTCATGGGTTCACCCCTTAGGGTGAACCTCTAGGTTCACTAGCCAATAGAATTTCATTATTTCAAATCGATATCTTTTAAAAAAGGAAACAAAATTTTTTCAAGTTATATTATGTTTTTAAAATAAAAAAGTAAAAAAACAAATATCAGTTACAGAAAAAAAAATTTTAAAAAATCTTTTTATCGTCGTCAGGAAAACACTAAACCCTAAATCCTAATCCCTAAACCCTAAACTCTTGGATAAACTTAAACCCTTAGGTAAATCCTAAACCCTTGGGTAAACTCTAAACCCTTGGGTAAACCCTAAACATTTGGATAAATCCTAAACTCTAAATAAAAACAAACCCTAAAACTCTAAACCCTAAATCCTAAACCCTAAACCCTTGAGTATTTTAGTGTTTAGTGATTTTGATTTAGAGTTTAAGATTTTTCCTAGAGTTTAAGATTTTTCCTACAGTTTAGGGTTTACCTAAGGGTTTAGAGTTTAGGATTTAGGGTTTAGGGATTAGGATTTAGGGTTTAATGTTTTGCTAACGACGTTAAAAATATTTTTTTTTTGTAATTACTACTATTTTTTATTTATTTCTTTTTACATTTTAATTTTAAAAAGATAATATAATTTGACAATATTTTGTTTCCTTTTTTAAAAGATATCGAATATAAAATAACACAATCCTATTGGTTGATGAACCTAGAGATTCACCCTAAGGAGTGAACCCAAGAATAAGTCTTTTGAAAATGGTGTTTTTGGCAATTTCCCCTAATTTATTCTGAAAAAACTTTCTGTCGGTGAAAAGTCAAGGGATCGGAAAGCCCAAATCAAGTTCTCCGTCTCTCACTCTCTCATTCTCTCTTCTTCGATAGTATGGATAGAGTTACTTTCCCAAAATAACAATGAAATCGATTAATCTTCTTATCACTTAAACCTTCTCAAGACATGCACGTGTAAGATCATTTAGTGGAGTCCGTATGTTAAAGAATAAATGTGATAGGATCATTAATCAATTAGCCTATTTAAATAGTCACTACTATAAATAAAATAAAAGTTTGGACACAAATGTTATGAAATATTTATACGTGGATACTTTAAGTAATTTCTAGTTTCATGAAAGGCTGAACTAGAAATTAATTCTCTATAAAAAGAGGGTTATGGTCCCCAAGGCAACCCTAGCCGAAAATACAAAATCTCTCTATATCCCATCGATAGAGAACTAAAGTCACATAGGGTTTGTCATGGAAGATTCATTCCCTATTTTCAGATTCTACGAGCAATGGATACATCAGGTACGCTTCCGCTTAAGTCTATTCAATCAGAAAATCATATGGTTGAAGGATTCATATTGATGAATCATAGAGAAATAAATCTAACAATTGGTATCAGAGCACCATGTTGATTTTCTGTTTGGATCTAAAGGAAATTCGATTTTATTTAAAGTTTATAATATAAATTCGGATTTTATTATTGTGTGAAAATATTGGATTATTGAATCTGAATTTTCTCAAAAGTTTAAGATAAATAAAGTATTCTGGGATTTGTGATAGATCTGAATTTTTTTGGCATGTTTAGATCTAGATCTTTGGATGTTGTCTAGTGAAAAACATTTAGATTCAGATCTAAATAAAGTTTATGGATTTAGTTCTGGAAAAATATTGTCCATAAGGTTATGGCTTTCGAATTTTGTTGAAGATTTTCAAAATTTTCTGGTGGAACATTTTTTTCAGATATGTTCTCAGATCCCTTTTTGTGGTCTTGGCGGCTGAGAAAAAACTTGTTTGAGGTTATCCTGAAAACCCTAGGTTGGAGACAAATTCGTGGTGGACCTCTTTTGTTATTTGGCACATATCCCGTTTCTGATTTAATTAATTATTTTAGGCCTGCTAATTTAATTATTCTGACCCAGTTTCTTATGTTTTAAATCAATTGGGCCACTTTGTAACAAACTTTAAGGTAGACCCTTCCAGCTTTTAATTAAGTTAACAAAAGTTGCGTGTGAAAGCTGGCGCCCACTATCATGTCTCCAACCACTCTCTCGCTTCAGTATTCTTGCATAAAGAGCCCACAGACTTTTAGTTATCTATCTGCGCAAGAATAAAATTCAGTTTTAAACCAATTAATAAATTTGATTATGCATCTTTAATAATTTAATTAATTAATTAAATTAAGATGTCGGCCCAAAGGAATATCTCTCTTAATAAGATTTTTTAAGAGAATTATTAAAGGAAGTATGTATGTAAATTCATGCGAATATTTAATCGGCCCAAAGGAAGGTTGTACTTGGCCGGGTTTACTTTTATATGTATGTGCAATATTCATGTGGATGTCAAATCATCCCAAAGTAAGGTTTGATGTTTGGCCGAATTGTACATACACCTGTGATGGTGAATACATGACGATTATATGGTTTTTAACATGTGAATGATAAATCGACCCAAATGAAGGTTTATTTTTTTATCATGAATTATTGTCAGTATTTGATCATTACAACAAGAGTACCGCTAGTAGCCGATATTACTGTCCAAAGACTTGATATTGATGTTACATTTGGTATCTTGGATGGAAAGTATAATCAGTTAAAATTTATTATTGAATTGTTCGGATAGTGAGTAATTAATTCGGATTTTGTTCTCTTTTCAGCTACTTTATCTGCCAACTTAGGATCCATTCCAACACTTACGGGTTCTAATTTTTCCGAATGGAAAAGAAAAGTTAAGATTGTTCTAGGGTGTATGGATCTCGACCTTGCGCTAAGGATGGACAAACCTGCTTCTCCTACGGATGACAGCACTCTGGAATATAAGGTTGTTAATGAGAAGTGGGAGCGTTCAAATCGCATGGGTTTGATGATCGTTAAGGAGACCATTCCAGAAACCTTTAGAGGTGGTGAGGAGATCATTGATCTCAAATAGTTCCTAGCCGAGATGGATTTGCGCTTCGCATGAAGCGATAAGGCGGAAATAAGCATGCTTTTGCATCGCTTTAGTACGATGAGGTACCATGGCAATGGAAAAATAAGGAAGTACATTTTGGAGATGTCCAACATTGTTTCAAAACTCAAGACACTTAAGACTGAGCTTCCGGCTGAATTGTTCATATACTTTGTCTTGAACTCTCTTCCTCCTCAGTTCAGTCAGCTGAAATAAAGTTATAACACACAGAAGGAGCAATGGTCTCTTAACGAACTCATTGCGTATTGTGTGCAAGAGGAAGAGAGAATGAAACAAGAGAGGACTGAAAGTGCTCATATGGTTTACACCTCTAAGGGACATGGCAAAAGAAAGAAATTTGAGCCCGTTAAGGATGATGCTGCTAAGGGTCCTACCCAAAAGAAACATGCTAAGGTTGAGGATACATGTTTCTTTTGAAGGAAGGGTGGACACATAAAGAAGGACTGCTACTACTAACATCAGTGTTTCGCTTCAGGGATGCCTAAGCTACCGAACCCCAGCTGATGCTCAAAGACGCATTCATGTGGCTAGTGGGAGTCCGGTGCATGTGGAGGCAATCACACATTTTAGACTGTTTTTTAGTTCCGGTCATTTCAGGATTTAAAAGACACTTTTGCTGTACCGTCTTTTAGACGTAATTTGGTTTCCGGTCCTTGGTTAGACAACTCATGTTATTCTTGTCTAACTGATAAAGGAACCGTTACTTTGTCTTTAAATTCAGTATTTATTGGGACCGGTAAACTTTTGGAAAATCACAGTCTTTATATGCTTGACATTATAAACTCTAAGGATGAAAATTTAAATGTTGAATCAAGAGGTACTAAACGAAAGTTCAAAGATGCAAATTCATGAACTCTTTGGCACCAACGCCTAGGTCACATCTCTAGAAATAGAGTTGAGCGTCTTGTGTCAGAAGGTATGTTGAGTTCCGTAAAGTTCACAGATTGTGATATATGTGTGGATTGCATTAAAGGAAAACATACCAAGCATAAGAGATTAGGTGCATATAGAGCTATGAAAGTCCTTGAGTTGATACATACGGATATTTGTGGACCGTTCCCTACGGCTTCTTGGAATGGTCAACAATATTTTATATCATTCATTGCCAATTATTCTCGATATGCATACCTATTTCTCATTCATGAGAAATCGGAATCTTTGGACGTATTCAAAAGATTTAAGGCTGAGGTTGAGAATCAACTCGACCGAAGGATAAAGTCTGTCAGATCTGATCGTGGTGGTGAATACTATGGTCGGTATGATGGCTCAGGTGAACAACGTCCAGGACCGTTTGCCAGACACCTAGAGGAGTTTGGTATTGTTCCTCTGTACACCATGCCAGGGACGCCTAGCAAGAATAGTGTATCTGAGAGAAGGAATCGCACTCTTAAGGACATGGTGAGGAGTATGATTAGTCATTCCTCCTTACCTGAATCACTTTGGGGAGAGGCACTAAAGACTGCAGCATACATTCTTGATAGAGTACCAACTAAAGCAACTGCTAAAACCCCTTATGAGCTTTGGACTGGTCGAAAGCCTAGTCTGAAGCACCTTCGGATATGGGGAATGTCCAGCTGAGGCTAGGCCTTATAAGCCATATGAAAAGAAACTAGACTCAAGAACAGTTATCAATTACTTTATTGGTTATTCGAAGCGCTCAAGGGGGTATAAATTTTACGATCCCACTTCTAAGAATATTTTTGAGACGGGTATAGCTAAGTTCTTTGAGGATATTGATTTTGGGGGGAGAAATAAGGTTAATGATATCATCTTTAAGGGAGAATCGGCTTTGGTACCCCATACCGATTCGTATAGTTACTTCTGATGAAGTAAATTTGGATCCTCAGGTTGATAATAATGTCGTCCCTCCAACTCAGGTTGTCGATGATATCGTACAAGAAGGTCAAAATCAAAATCCTCAAGAACCAGTGCAACAAGATCAAGTTGCTCTTAGGCGATCCACCCGAGTTAGGAGAAATGCTATTCCAGATGATTATATAGTATTTCTAGTTGAACATGAGGAAAATCAAACTCTTTTGGAAGATGATCCAATCACCTTCCTTCAGGCTATGAGTTGTTCCATGTCGGATATGTGGCTCGAAGCAGCAAAAGAAGACTATCAGTCAATGCTAGACAATGAGGTTTGGGAGATCGTTAAATTACCAGAAGGAAAGAAACCCGTTGGTTGCAAATGGATATTTAAAACCAAGCGGGATTCGAATGGTAATGTGATACGATATAAGGCTCGTCTAGTGGCTAAAGGATATACTCAGAAAGAGGGGATCGAATATAAAGAAACCTTCTCTCCGGTATCTTCGAAGGATTCTTTTTGGATAATCATGGCCCTTGTTGCACATTATGATTTGGAGCTTCATCAGATGGATGTTAAGAGAGCGTTTCTCAATGGAGACATTGAAGAAACGATTTATATGGTACAACCATAAAATTTTGCCTTAGGTGATGCAAAAGATATGGTTTGTAAATTAAAGAAATCTATCTATAGGCTAAAAGAAGCTTCCCGTCAATGGTACCACAAGTTTCATAAGGTTATCACCTCCTTTGGTTTTGAGGTGAATTTGGTTGATGATTGTGTGTATCAAAAGTTCAGTGGGAGTAAATGTATTTTCCTGGTTTTATATGTCGATGGCATACTTCTGGCCACTAACGATATTAGCATGCTGGTTGAAACCAAGAGATCTCTTAAGGGAAATTTTGAGATGAAAGATCTTGGTGACACATCTTTTGTATTAGGGATCGAGATTCATCGAGATCGCTCTCGAGGAATTCTTGGATTGTTAAAAAAGAGCTATATCGATAAAGTTCTGAAAAGATTTGGCATGCATGATTGCAAACCAGGAGATCCCCAATCGCTAAGGGAGACAAGTTTTGTCTCGAACAATGCCCTAAAGGAAAACTAGATATTCAGGAGATGCAGAAGATCCCTTATGCATCAGCAGTAGGGAGTCTTATGTATGCTCAAGTTTGTACGCGTCCGGATATTGCGTACATTATTGGAGTGTTAGGCAGATACTTAAGTAATCTAGGGATGGACCATTGGAAAGCAGCCAAAAGGGTCATGCGTTACTTGCAGAGAACAAAAGGCCATATGCTCACATATTAGAGATCATATAATTTGGAGATCATTGGGTATTCTGACTCTGATTTTGCGGGATGCCAAGATAGTAGAAATTCTACATTAGGTTATGTTTTTCTGTTGGCCGGTGGGGCGATCTCGTGGCGTAGTGCTAAGCAATCACACGTAACATCGTCCATAATGGCAGCAAAACTGGTAGCAGTATACGAGGCATCAATTGAGGGAATTTGGCTAAGAAATTTTGTGACAGGCCTAAGGATTCTTGAAGGAATTGAAAGACCACTCAAGTTGTACTGTGACAATAAGGCAGCCGTTCTGTGTTCCAACAACAGTAGGAGTTCGGTAAAGTCCAAATTTGTAAACATCAAATACCGAGTTGTTAAAGAATGGGTAAAAAGTGGAAAGTTTACCATAGAACAATTAGGGACAAACTCTATGATTGCTGATCCTCTAACAAAAGGTATTGTACCTAAGGTCTTTCATGAGCATACTGCTCGTATGGGTATTTCGGTGTTTGAGAATCATTTGGTTTAGTGGGCGTTTGTCATTTGGTTTATGTTCTATGTTTTGGTTGTGTTATGCACATTTTTCTGATCAGAAACAAAGTTTAAAGTCTTCAGCATACACTTTGTACCATAAGGTTAAATTGATCTCATTAAAGTAGGACCAGTTGAAAATCGACATGTACAGACCACATTTCATGTGATTTTCATGCCACATGTTTCATAAGTGATCTATGTCATTTGGTTGTGTTGATGTGAGTGACCATGGAAGGTTTAGTTATGAAAGTAATGTAACAAAAGCCGCCATGATCCTATGTTAGCATAATTGATGGACGAGATTGTTTATGCTCCCATGATTAATGGCATAAGGAGCGCTCATACAGTCTATCACATTCTAAGGCAAATATATGACCCAGTGGGAGATTGTAAGATCATTTGGTGGGGTCACATATCTTAAGGAATAAATGTGATAGAGCCATTAATCAATTAGCCTATTTAAGTGGTCACTATTGTGAATAAGATAAAGGTTTGAGCATAAGTGTTATGAAATATTTATATGTGGATACCTTAAGTAATTTCTAGTTTAGTGAAGGGCTGAACTAGAAATTTATTCTCTATAAAAAGAGGGTTATGGTCCCCAAGGCAACCCTAGCCGAAAATTCAGAATATCTCTATGGGTCCGATTGGTAATGACTGTAACTTTAAAATTTTTGCTGTAGAAAAAAATCTGTAGACTTTTTGCTGTGTCTTTAAATTTTATTGCTGTAGAATTTTATGTAAAGCACTAAAAAATTGCTTTGGATATTTGGATCTGCAGAGCACTTGTACAACTGTAGGTTATTTCAAGAGCTGTGGTTTCAAAAAAAAATTTAAAGCTTGATTGCTCTGAATTTGGTGCTGTAGAATTAAATATGGCTGTGGACAGCACCTACATCAACTACCAATCACCCCCATATCCCATCAATAAGGAACTAAAGTCAGATAGGGTTTGTCATGGAAGATCCATTCTTTAATTTCAGATTCTACAAGCAATGGATACATCAGGTACGCTTCCGCTTAAATCTATTCAGTCAGAGCATCATATGGTTGAAGGATTCATATTGATGAATCATAGAGAAATAAATCTAACAGCATGAAGTTTTCTAGGTCCATCGGCGGAAGATTCAAGGTTATCAGCTTTACCCATCCACATTCTCACTGTCTTGTACGGAATCGTTTCCGTCAGTGCTGTAAGAACGTGATTTTATTGTCTTGTGTAGACCATCAATGAAGATACTTCTAGATAATATAAAATCTAAATAATATAGATGGTAATTTTTTTGTTTGGTTCTTCGAAATATAATGAAAGAATATCTTGAAAGTAATCAATTTAAGCTAAAGAATAAAAATGGGAAGTTGATAGATATGGAAGCTTGAAAATAATCAACAGTTCATAGTCTAAATCTATACGGTTTAGGAAAATTATTTAGTGTAGATTTGGTCACATCAGCTTAAAATGTAGTTAGAATATTCTGCCTAAAATGATTGAATGTAGATTTTTGCTAGATATACAAATTTTAAATTTTTTGAAAATACAATATTTACCAATGTATGTATTTTTATTTAACTAAAATATTTTTTCATTTAAGTGTATCACTTTAGCTGGTATTACAAACTTGTACGATGAATAGGTACGAAATATAAAGAATTGTATAACTATCTTATATATCAAACTGCACCTTTTATATTGTTACTGATAAACTGGGCGTAGAATTACATGTCTGGACAATCAAGCTTCCTTGCTGACTATTTTCTGATGGTGCTGGTCCAGTTCGTGTATTGAAGATAAGAAAAATATGGTTTGTCTACTAAGCTAGCTCAGAGAGGAAGTTATGAACATACGCTTAGCTCTTGTTTGGAAATGTTGGTTTATTGGTTATTTATGAAATTTGTATTATTATTCTATCAGTAGAAAACCGAAGTATGGTTTGTGTAAACTCGGTTGATATAATGAATAATTGTATCAAGCGTGTAATACAAATGGCATAGATTTAAACAGGCCATGTATTAGAATAGGTCCAAATTTAAATCACAACTTTCAATAGTAGATAAAAAAAATAGGACTCTATTTTAATAGTTTAGATATAAATTATTTTTAGGGCAAGGAAAGCCCTAAGCTACTTGAGCTTAGTTTCTTATTTGCTTTTGTTCTTAATCTAAAAACTCTTGTGATTTCTTGTTTTAATATAAGTACTAGATTTTGACCCGCGCTTTCAAAGCGCGGGTTTATTTTCCTTTTTTTTTTTCAATTAACAAATATTTAGTAAATGTCATATTTCATATATTTGTGTTTTATTTTATAAAAGACTTAAACTTTTTATCTTTCTTTATCGTGTTTCATTTTAAATGACTATTTATGTTTAAAAAATTAAACTTTATTTTTTTAATGAATTAAGTTGGTATAACTCTGATGAATTAATTTTATTATGTGGTTAATATTTTTAATAAAAATAATTATATACTTTTAATAAAGATTTATATTTTTCAATGAAAAAATCAATTTTTTTTATGAATGCTTAAATTATATTAAGAAAAAAAAAAAATTAATTAAGAATGGTTGAAAAAAAAATTATTTGAACTTGGACTCAATGGCCCAAAGGAAAAAAAATGTGAGAATTGGATCTGATTTCTTAATCGGCCCAAATGGCCCAAGAGAGATCTGATGTGGATAGTGGGCTGGATCCGAAAATAATGGCCCAATATAGATGTGTTATTAATATTACTTGATTGCCCTTAATGAAACATGCAATGTTAATAAAGAAAGGGCAGACTAAGGTAAAAAGACAATAGGATCTTGCTTTAATAGTATAGATTTCTTTTGTTTATATATTTTATATTCTCTTCTAAACATGGTTCTCCAAGGATTTGTGATCAGTTCATGGGTTTTCCTGACATTTAGTGAGTAGTCTTGTAGATCTTTTGGATTTGGTAGATTAGAATGAAATATGGATGATTTAAGATGCTTATGACTAGATTAACCTTGTTCTAAGCTTTTTAGTGTCCTTAATGGTGAATTAACTTTCATCAAGTTAATTTAGAACTTAAGTTATTTAGTGCCCGTAAGGTGTTCGATAAAATGCTTGATTCGATCTAATATTGTCCTTTACATGTTTGTTCAATAGAAGTTGATTCCAGAAATTTCTAGTGGTTAGTAGAGGGAAAATGACCAATTGAACCATGAAATTGACTCTTCCATTTTTTTCATACACTAACGTTTGAGTTAAGCCTAAAACACCATGAACTAGTAAAATTTTAAATTATAAACACAAATTATTGAAATTTGGTTAATTCCATCAAAACCGGAAATATCAGTTTATTTAGCTTCGGGTAATGACGTGGCTGACACTTGGAAAATTAATTGGTTCGGTTTAAAACTGAAACGACGTACTTTTGGAATTCTTTTATGAAATAAAACCCTCATCGATGTTGAATCGAACACAGGTTTGAATATAAATTATACCTGTCGCTTAACTACTGGACTACTCCGATTTTAATCACTAGGGTAAGCAATAATACTAGATATCGATTCACAAGAAGCTATCAACCCCTCCACCACGGATCTGCAGCACGAAAAAGAGATTGTTGTGCCCATGAAACCTCAATTAAGGAGACGTAATGACGTTAATCACGTCCGATAACACGCTCGAGGAGGAGAATATAAGTCCCACAATCCCAACCCAGTAGATCTGCCAAAAAACATCTTGACACACCATAGCCATAACGTACACACATTTCTCTTTCGAAAACCCATTCATCTGTTGGTCACTGGTGACTAGCAGACCCACCATGGATATGAGTGTGGCAACAAGGGATGAAAATATTTTTGCTGCATATCCATGTTTGTCAGATTGTTATCGTCTTTGGAATCTACAAGTATGATTATCGCGTATGATTACCTTTAAAATCGGAGTATTCCAGTGGTGGAGAGACAGTGATGATTTATGCTCAAACCTGTGTTTGATTCTCCATGTATGCGGGTTTTATTTTTTAAAAGAATACCAAAACGATGTTGTTATGTCATTTTATCTAATCGATTTTTTTTATAAAAAAAAAATCAATTGTTCCGGTAAAAAACAGAAACAATTTAATTTGCCAAGTGTCAGCCACATCATCATCTGAAGCTAAATTAACCGAAATTGATTTTGGTTTTGATGGAATCGACCACATTTCAATACTTTATGTTTATAATTTAAAATTTTAATAGTTCATGGTGTTTTAAGCTTGAATGAAACGTTTGTATATGAAAACAATGGAAGAGTCAAGTTTATGGTGGAATTGGACGTTTTCCCGGTTAGTAGACTTATGATTCATGCATGCTTGATTGTGTTAGGCCAACAAAAGTTGATGTTTAATGCATGGTAAGCATATGGATTTATGTCATGGAAGTATATTAATCTAATTGAATATGATCTATATCTTTAGAACTTGTTTGTTGATTATGTTTGACATCTAAGTCTGAAGTTTGTCATCTCTAATCAATTACCTTATCCAAGAACTTGCTTTTCTTTTCTTTGTCTATTAGTATTTTTAGCTCTCTCTCTTTGTATCTCATTAGTTTAGATTCAAAAACTTTCCTTATCTGCTTAGGTTAAGGAATCTTTTGTATTCTTGGTGTTATAGATTACTAATTCTTTGTGGAGTCGATCCTAAAATGCTGCATCGACATACCATTTGATTGTGATAGCGTGTACATTAAGCATGTGGTAAAACGCAAAATCAGGAACTGTGGAATACTCTATAGGAGGAGAAAAAAAAACTATTATTTAGATGACTAAAATTGGATAACAGGTGGTGATCTTAACAAGACCATTCACCAAGTTAAATGTGAATTGGCTAAGGCCCGAATATCATAACACCCTCTTCTATCACAGAATGACAGCTGCTTGTGCTTCAAACAACTATGACCATGTTTGTTTGTACATTCGGAAGGTGCATCCAAATGGTCTATCTTGATACCTTATTCAGATGCTCCATATGGAGGTTGTTCATTTCTGTATTGCGTCTATGCATCCAGATAAAACATCTGAATGCAACTATGTTCGTTTGTTTTATATTTTTAGAACTTGCATTTGCATCGAGGTTCACTTGTTACTAAAATATACATGTTATTATGTTTTTCCCGGAAAAGTGCATTTTTATGGTTTTGGCGGAAAATCGTGTTTTTGTGGCTTTGACGGGAGAGTGCGTTTATGGTGAGAATTTGAGATGATTTTTCCAAAATGCAGTTGGGTGTTCCATCTCGATGTTGCATTTTAATGCACAAAACAAACATTGAATTGCATTTTCACCCAGATGGATCACCTGGATGAGCAAACAAACATACCTATATCTGATATCTTCCTCTTGCAATGAAACTATTGTTACTGATCTAGACCAGATATGTGCAATAACCATTTCTTACTTCTAAGTTATTTTGTTACCACAAAATTAAAACTTATCACATCATCCTATTTATGGTTAAGGACCTCTACTCCATCTTCTTATCTGACCATCATCGATTTTTTATATCAACCTCTCTTTCGCCAACTAAAGTAGCAAATTTAATGAAGAAACTGAATCCTACTAAGGCTTTTGGCACATACGGTTTCACCTCTTCTTTCTTCAAGGCCTCCTGGACAATTACTAGCTCTAAAGTGTTGTATGCCATTTCTAGTTTCTTTTCCCCGGGATTCCTGCCCCGCAAAAATGCAACCATTGGCACGATTGTTCCAATATGCATCTTCCATTGTTGATTATAATCATATCTCTCAATACCACCTATAAAATCATCTCCAAACTGCTAGTTAAAAGACTGAAGCCTCTTCTTCCTCACATCATATTGCCCAACCAAACTGATTTTGTCCAAAGTAGACTTCTAATTGTAAAAGAGCAACTATAAATGTAGATATAACAAAGGCTTTCGACACGGTTAGATGAGAGTTTTTCTTCCATTGCTTTCATAGCTTTAACATCCCAAAAAACTATATTTGCTGGCTGAAGGCTTGTTTATGTACTTCTTCCTACATAGTCGCCTTCAATGGGTCATCTTATGGGTACTTCAATGTAAAATATGGTATGCAGCAGGGCAACTGAAACACCCCAACCCGAAAATATTTGAAAAAACGCTGAAAATTTCAAGTAAAGATTGCACCTATTTTTTAAAGGAAGAATGCGAAGAAATACTATAACTTTATTAATAAAATACGAGACCAAATACTTGAAATCCGTAGCGTTGCAATGAAACAGTTTGACCAGAATTCCCAAAAATATACTCAAGTTCAAACACTATTTCCCAATGGTCTTTCTACATTCGCCCTCCGGTGCACACAATCAAACCTTACCTGCATCATCAAAGGAGGCGAACATACAAAAATACTCAGTGAGGATGCTCAAAACCGCCCACATGTAACCCGTAGTATGTTGGGGTAAAAAACGGTTACGACGAAGTTAACGTCCAAATCCCCGAAGAAGAAAAACGTAGAAAACTTCTTCGACACATACTTTTTCGAAATAGATTCTTCTTTACGAAAAGCTTTGCGGAAGAAACGCGAATCATCGGACAAGAGCTCGAGAAGGATCGTTACGCAGCGACCAAACACGTGCTCCGCTCGGTCGCTACGTAGCGACCGAGTTCGAGCCAAAGCTCAGTCGCTACGTAGCGACCAAACATCCATTCCGTAGCGACCGAGCTCTTCCGAAACATCGATACGACATCAGTCCATGCATTCTCGTCTACCCTTCGATGCTATCTCCCGAATACCGTAGCGAACCCATCTCACGTTCCCCGCCATTTGTAAGTTATCAATCAAACTTTACCGTAAAAACCGCGGAAAGTTCATTCTTTATCGAAAGAAGCCGTAATAAACGCCTCGAGTCGAAAGACGGCCAAAAGGGACCTAAGACGTGACTCGAGGTCCAACTTACGATTTCTTAACCAACAGCCCGTAAACCACATGTCAGTTTACGCTTGGTTCGCA
>NC_027751.1:22829315-22830201 GCF_000695525.1 Brassica oleracea var. oleracea | reverse complement strand
AGAACACTGACCCAGCCACGATCATCACGATCAAGGCGGTTAGCACGACAACAACCGCCAAGTGAAAACACTCGCGGCATAAAACAGAACTACGAGATGGCTTGATCCTCGAAAGGGGTACGTAGGCAGCTCGTTGAAGGACGAGTTCAGCTATCCCCCTCTACAAAAAGGGGGGGAGTGGGTGCGTATACTTGTATACTCCCACATAGGAAATGATGCGTTATTGTAATCGAATTCTAACGAGATTTCAAAAATTTTTACGAAATATGCGTCGCTCTTTTTAAGACAAAATCGCAAAACAATCACACTTCAAAAATATACGTATAGTCTTCGAAATAACTGCGAGACGTCGCCAAGTTAAAAATCAAGATGATACGAACAAATTTTCCGAACGCGACCACTACAAGTCTCACACTCCGTTCGTCGATTGGCCCCGACGAACACATCAGCCGTCTTAAACAAACGCAACCTGATCACTCTTTTGATCTTCAAACGTCCAACACAAGGACGAGAGCACGCTACAAAAAAAATCCAAAATTTTGGTCTAGCACTTCCAGTTGGCTTAAAAATTGTCTCTGGAAAGATGCTCGATTCGTACCAAAATATACGTATAGTCTTCGAAATAACTGCGAGACGTCGCCAAGTTAAAAATCAAGATGATACGAACAAATTTTCCGAACGCGACCACTACAAGTCTCACACTCCGTTCGTCGATTGGCCCCGACGAACACATCAGCCGTCTTAAACAAACGCAACCTGATCACTCTTTTGATCTTCAAACGTCCAACACAAGGACGAGAGCACGCTACAAAAAAAATCCAAAATTTTGGTCTAGCACTTCCAGTTGGCTTAAAAATTGTCTCTGGAAAGATGCTCGATTCGTACC
>NC_027751.1:22827292-22827789 GCF_000695525.1 Brassica oleracea var. oleracea | reverse complement strand
GTAGCTCAGGACCAGGATCCCTATGAGGTGCTAGATGCTAAGAGGATTCAGTTGGCTTATCGCCACCCCGAAACAACCCAACACACGGACGATGATCTCGGGGAACGGAAACCACAAACGGCAACGCAATACGAATGCTTCGTAACAAGTAAAGAATCCCTCCGGGGGACTACTAGCGCATTCTCCTTGACGAGAAACCCTGAATTCCACCGCGTCCAAAATATGGTAGAACGACCGCATGACCTCGAAGAACCCACTAGTACTCCTACTCGGCGCTACTGCCTCCACCGGGCGATGGTTCATGACCGGGAACGATTTTTCTATGGGAGGCGTGATCGAACCGTAACACGCCACCCACCATGCCTCGTTCTTGGCTGGGTCTACCGAATGAGGAATAAATTCCATCTTCGGCATTCGAAGCTCTTCAGAAACGTTCGCGGGCAAGGACCCTTTCTTTGAACTCCTCTTCTTACTCGACATCTCGTGTTTTTCTTTTT
>NC_027751.1:22815304-22826468 GCF_000695525.1 Brassica oleracea var. oleracea | reverse complement strand
GCCAGTATATAAGGGGTCCTAGGCGAGAGGCATGGAAAAGAACTTTTTGAGAGAAAACTTAGCACTTAGAGCAATTAGGCAATTTTCCGTTTTTGTTATTTCGAGCTGCGACTCAATTAGGTTTAGCCGTCTTAGGGTTGCTAGAACTAGGAATCTCGCCGACAGCTCTCGAGCCCAGGCTTATACCTTGTTGTAAACGCTCATACGCAAATTCGTAATAAGGTTTTTCTTTGCTCTCTTCTTACGATTTTTATACTTCTTCGTTGTCATTATCATGTTCTGATTTGCTTGGCGTGTGGTATTAACAGATATTCGGGACCTCTGGGAAATAAGGGTTTTCCTAGTTTACTTATTTAAACGGAAATCGACAGTGCGAATTTTGGTTCCCACATAGTATATCTAACATTCACAATGAATTATATTTTATTAACCTAACATTCCGTTCTAACAACTTAACAATCCACTTCGTTCTAACAACCTAATAATCCATTCCATCCTTATAATTCACCATTTTTTGTTGAACTAGACATTTATATTTCTTATACAATTTACGCATTTCCATTCACTTAACCATTATACTTGTTCTCGGCCTTGAAGGTTCTTTACAGCCCAAAGCCTATCATACGCGGCCCGAAGCCAAATCATACACGCCCGTAGCATTCTCGGCCCGTAGCCATCATATACAGTCCAAACCCACTCTACTCGTCGGTCATTCATACGTCCCAAACCCACTCGACCCGTGGGTCACTCATACGGCCGAAAGCCACTCGACCTAGAAGGTCCATCACGGCCAAAGCCAATATATGGTACGAAGCCGAATACGAACCATATATCTTTTACGACCTGTAGCCAAATCATACTTTCCTTAATTATGTTCGTTTGTTTAGTCCCATACTTTCCTTATTTAACCCTTGTTTTAACAAATTTCCTTAAATTTTTCCTTTTTTACATGCCATCAATTTTTGATCATTTCCTATATTTCCGCGAGAACACGAAGAACGTTCTTTGATCCCTGAAGATCACTTCGAAGAACGAGATTTCCATAAAAAAAAATTATTCATTCATACATCCTAGCATAACCGGATATAATTCACTAAAAACTATGCTAACAAGTCACCACAAATCACATCCTTACCTTATCTGAATCTCAAGGATTCGAAGATTCTGAACTTCCTAACCTTTTTCGGCGATGAACTCCTTAGCTCCTCCTCGCTTGATCCCTCTTCTTGGACATCTCTCTCTACCGACTCGTTTCTCCTCTCCAACTTCTCTCTAAACTTGTTATTTAAGCTGTGTGAGAAATGAGAACCCAAGATCCCTTTTATAGGATTTTTGGACTTGCTCACTAAGTCGGGAACTTAAAGCATGTTTCCTTATTAACTCAATCAAAAATCACAATCAATGCTTGATTGCTTCTCTATGATATTTTCCTTAACTAATTCTTAAGATCCGATGTATTTCTGCATAATCCTGCAATGATAATTATTCAAACTTTCTTTACTTAAAACATTCACTGCCCGATAGCCAACATTCCTTAACTAACTTTGCGGTTTCGTTCTTTTCTTTAGTTAGGCCCCATTCATCCCGTGATCAGCGTACCCTCATTCAACCTAATCTGAAATTGTTCCAAATGCTCACCAAACATCCAACACTTGTCAAAATACAACTTATTCGTCCCAATCTTTAACGAGTACAAGTGTTGTCACACTTAGAAAAATAAACTCTTTGCAGAATAAAACTTCACACGGTCTATTTATTCGAAACTAAAAATACTCTCGGATCGGGTCGTTACAACTCTCCCCCACTTTTAAAAAAAATCGTTCTTGAATTTAGCCTCGACCATGATGAACATCTAGCTACTCTGGACACGCCACACGACTCATACCTTGCTTGCATGAACCCACCTTTACCGTTCTCTGAGACTGATCTTGGATTTCCTCTATCCTATTTTCTCTTTATCACTTTCATCTGAAGACTTCGTCTCTCCCCCACTTTTATTCAACATGTGGAACTAGAGATGAAGGTTCCATACCCAATTTTAGAGACAAATTTTCTTTACGGTTTGAATCTAAAATACAAAAAATCAATGCTGCAACGTATCTTCCAACTTATGATAAGTGCCCTCTATGCGCAGTGCTTCCCAAAATGTCATCCCAAAATTCGAACAAAAACTTTCATCCAGTCTGACAATCTTCTAACAAAAACTTAATGAAGTCTCACCCTCTTGTTCGTTTCCAACTAAGCACACTTATCCACCACGTTCCCACTTAAATTGAATGTGCAGACTTACTCAAGTGGTCCACTATAATCCATAGTGAACCCTGAAGATTTTTTGTTCCTAAGCAGCTCGTTCAAAATAAATCTGTTGTGTAATATTAAACTTTCAGTTGTACCTTGGTAACTTGCATGTCCCGTGGAGTCCTAATGATATGATTTTATATGTTGTCATATCGGACTTTTATCCATCCATTATTCAGCTTTTGTCTCTGTTTCCTATCAATTGTAGTATAGTATACGACCATGGTACGTCTTTGTCTTCCATGAATGTGTGGCGAGCATATACTGATGTGATTCTTCATAACCATCTTTCTCAATACCATCTTCTTCTACTTATTATTGATTTGTTCAATAACCCATTACACCATCTTCGGTTATCTTAACCAACAAAAAATGTTCCACAACAGTAAGTCAACTTAATCATGTGCTTCCCCACCCATAGCAACTACTTCAAATAACAAACAACACATTGACTTGCAAACAACCATTCTGCTCCCTTCTCTATCAAGACACTTTCCTTCCAATGACCAATCGCATCTACCACTAGATTAAACTTCTTCGAGTGGTGGGTTATCCCCAAATCATAGTTCATGACTATATCCATCCATCCATCCCTTTTGTTTTAGGTTCATCTCTGGTTGACCAGGAAATATACCAAAAGCTTGTATGATATGCAAACACTGAACAATTTTCTTAATACTGATATGACCACCACCCTTAGGAAAATACTACCACTACCAACTCTAAGCCATCCATCAAATGAAATTATCCTTGGTTACTTGTACTTCCACCACGCTTTCACTGCGCCACTTTTGTCCGAGTCAGTAAGTCAACTTGATCAACAGTTTCCTCTTTTAGTGTACTCATATCATTTGTCAAGACATCCATTCACAACGTTCTCAGCATCACCAACACGACGAATAGGCATTATCACATTCCTTAATACCTTGACACACCTATGTCTGATCTTAGATCAGCCAATGCATAATAACTCCTACATGGATAGTACTATCACCGACATACTCAGTCGCTGCTATTTCTGAACGCAAAACTTCCCATGAATAGTGTCTCTCCCCATAATCCATATCTTTTTGGTCAGACCAGTCAATGGTTCAACAAACTTGTAGTGCCTTTTACAAACTTCTGATTCTTACCCACTAATCTAATGAAGTTTCTGATCTTTATCAAATTCTTTATCCACGGCCAATTGCAGTGGTCATGACCTTTCTTTGATCTTCCCAACTCTTTCTTTGGGCACCACGTAACCCCCATAACCGAATTCACATGTTTCTAACTGAACGTCCTTAACTTCCATGGAAACCTTTCACTTTTGTAGCCATTCTATCAAAGTGAAGTTCTGATCAACAACTTTCCTTGCTCAACTTTTACATTTGTGAGGGTCCTAAGAATACTTCGCACTCGTTCTTGACCATCTACTTTGTACGCCACAAAATCTCAGACTCTTACCATGTTAACTCGGTAATGCACCATTTACCCCCAATGTCCCCGATCTCAACCACCATTGACTCATCTCAATAATAGACACGCGACTTAAAAATCTCATCGTTTGCAGCATGATACGATCTGATGGCTTCCTTAAATATTTTTTTATGTCCAATTCTAGACGATTTTTGGACACAAAAGGAATATGACATCTGTAGTCGAATAAAATATAGGTTTCACCACCCCGGCAGTAGGCGTAGGCATATTAACTGAAATCCGAAATCTGAACCCGAACCGACCCGAAAAACCCGAACTAAAGTTAAAAAAAAAAACCCGAACGGGTTTAGGAATCAACCAGTCTGGATACCCGTACCCGATTGGTTATATCTGATACCCGAACCAATTACTGGAATATATATATATATATATATATTACTAACCCTAAATTTACATCTTCCGTTCCCATTCATCTTTCTGTCTTCTCCTTCTTCAACATATATGTTCAGTACATACTCAAACTCATTTATGAACGATTACATCTATGAATCACTATACTTTGCGATTTTGATTTATTTTTTTATTACAAGTAGGATTTGCGATTTGTTTTCTCTTTGCTCTTTACACAGGCATGAGTTCAAACATTCATTTTATCCAGGTTTGATTTCTGTTTGATTTTGATGTCTCTTTCATTTTGATTTATGAATAGATGGATTCTTTACCATTTTCTATTCAAGATAATACAAATAGAAATTACACGAAGAAAAAGAATACAGGCTCGTGTTCCTCAACGTAATAACAAATCATAAAAATCATAAATCTTGTATTAAGTTGTTCAATCTTTTAACTTCAACAGTATTGTTTCTGGTCTCACATGGTCAAATCAAGAATACATAGAATTTTATTATTATTTATTACATAGTTCGATTATACCCGAAATAATCCAAACCCGAACCTTAAAAACCCGAACCCGATCCGAAGTATAAAATAACCCGAACGGGTTCTGTACCTCTCCATCCGAAAACCCAAAAATCCGAAGCACCCGACCCGAACCCAAACGGGTACCCGAACGCCAAGGCCTACCCGCCACTATAAATCAGATTGACTCCATCTTTGCATCTAGCTTGTGTACCTTTGGTATTACATTCTTCTTACCGCACACCCATCCTTCTCTCACTTCCATCGATGCAATGCTTCTTTTAACGAGTGCCACACTACCACATAAACTCCAAACACTTCATAATTCCCTAAGACATTAACTTCGTTCATTTTCGGCTATATAAACTTAACATTTCTGAAAGTCCCAATCAGCAAAGTAGCTAACCAGTAGTCTATGTCGAATGTCGCTTTATATCCTTCTATGATCAATTTCACTCCTTAACAATATTGAAAATATCCATCGCACACAACTTTAAGCATATTTCCTCCAGTTGAGTGGTCTAACCTGATTTCTTCATCTCATACCCTTTGAGACACCTGGTACTTGACACTTTTTCCATCCTTAACAAGACTTAAGTTATTTTCACTAACTTCCTACAAACTCTTGAACACGATTTCGCTTTGGCATTTTCTAAGCAGTCCAATCTTAAACACATAACAATATATACATTAGAAACATCACACAACACATCCTTCACGCGAGACATAGACCATCGGTTCCTTTCCACCCTTACCCATAAATCCCATTTTGCCAAAAGCGGCCAACCAAGACAGAACAGACTGATCTACCCCGCTCTGATACCAAATTGAAACACCCCAACCCAGAAATAATTAAAAACACGTTGAAAATTCTAAGTAAGGATCAAACCTATTTTTTTAAGGAAGAATGCGAAGAAATACTGTGACTTTATTAATAAAATATGAGCCAAATACTTAAAATTTGTAACAATACAATGAGACCTTTTGACCAGAATTCCCAAAACATTATCCAAGTTCAAACACTATTTCCCAATGGTCTTTCTACACTCGCGCTCTGATGCACACAATCAAACCTTACCTGCATAAAAAAAGGAGGCATGCGGATACAAAAATACTCAGTGAAGATGCTCAAAACCGCCCACATGTAACCCGTAACGTATCTAACATTCACAATGAATTCCGTTCTAGCAACCTAACATTCCATTCCATTCTAACAGCCTAATATTCCATTCCGCTCCAGCAACCTAATATTCCATTTCATCCTATTAACCATTTTTGTTGAACTAGCAATTTATCTTTACTTGTACATTTTAGGGACTTCCATTCACTTAACCATTATACTCGTTCTCGACTATGAAGGTCACTTACGTTCCAAAGCCAATCATACACGGCCCGTAGCCAATTCTTAGCCTAATTGCCAATCAGACATGGCCCGTAGCCAATTCTTGGCCCGTATCCATCACATACAGCCCAAAGCCACTCGACTTGTCGCTCACTCATACGGCCTGAAGCCACTCAACCCCGAAGGTCCTTCACGGCCAGACGGTCCGAAGCCGAATACAAACCATATATCTTTTTGTGGCCCATAGCCAAATCATAATTTCCTTTATTATGTTCATTCCTTTAGTCCCGTAATTTCCTTATTTAACCCTTATTTTACCAATTTCCTTAACTTTTTTCGTTTTAAATGCCATTCATTTTTGATCAATTCCTATGTTTCCGCATAAATATTTCCATTCTACTTTACCATCAATTCACACACTCTAGCATGCCATATCCTAATAACACTAAGAATATTCATCGATCCCTAAAGATCACTTCTAAGAACCAACTTTCCATAAAACACATCATTCATACACCTCAGCTAAATCTCAAGGATTCGAAGATTTTGAACTTCCTAACGTTTTTGCGGCGATGAACTCCTTAACTCCTCCTTGCTCGATCTCTCCTTTTGGACACTCTCTCTACTGACTCGTTTCTCCTCTCCAACTTCTCTCTAAACTTGTTAGTTCAGTTGTGTGAGAAATGAGAACCCAAAATCCCTTTTTATAGGATTCTTGGCCTTGTTCACCAAGCCGGGTACTTAATGCATGTTTTCTTAATTAGTTTGATCAAAGATCACAATTAATGCTTTATCCCTTCTCTACGATATTTTCTTTAACTAATTCCCGAAGATCCGACTTTCATTCTGCATAATCCCGCAATGATAATTATTCAAAATTTCCTTACCTGAAACCCGCACTGCCTGATAGCCAAACATTCCATAATTAACTTTGCGGTTTTTTTTTTTAGTTGCGCCTGTTTCATCCTGTGATCAGCTTATTGTCATTCAGCCTAATCCGCAATTGTTCCAAGTGCTCACAGAACACCCAACACTTGGTCAAAATACAGCTTATTCGTCCCAATCTTCAACGAGTACAAGTGCTTCCACACTTAGGAGAATAAACTCTTTGAAGAATAAAACCTCACACGGTCCATTTTATTCGAAATTAAAAATATTTTCAAAGCCGGTCATTACAGCGGCCCCCTCGCCCCTTATATGTGCGTCTTAGTGATGAATGATACCACTCAAATTACCCTAAGGAGTGATTTATACTCTCTCAAATAAGAGGTCGAGTTGTAGTACTTAGGGATCGAATTCACAGGGAGCTAGGGAACCTAGGAAATCTAATATGATTTGTTAAGAAAGATGGTCTTAGAGTTTTTAAATATAAATTTGCAGTTTTATATTGAACAAGTATTTGTTCAATAGCTGGTTTGAGGTTTTGGTGTTTAAAAAGGAAATAGTTAGATTTAGGGTTTTTATTCAGGAAACTTGGGATTATAATCCTACAGATGCCTAGATTATTCAAGTGTGATATCGATCGACGCGCTCTAGTCAAGCTTTATGCGCGGGTTGAATAATAGCTTACTAAGCTCACTAGATCAGTTCTCGCCTTGCTCATAGCAAGAAACATAGTTGTATTAGAATGTTTTCAGGATGAGAATAAGGCTCTCGCTTTTATCAATCAATCCAAGGGCATGTTCTAGGTAGCTAATCTAGACACATGCATTAATGAACAATCCTATAGATGATTATCACAACTCAACAATCTATAGTTGGGGCTAATCCCTCCTAGAGGTGCAGATTGGTAATGCCCTAGTTCCAGTTGATTTCCATGTCTTGGACATCAAGTTAACCTGGAACTCTTCTCTACTACTTGGGAGAGCTTTCTTGTCAACTGTGGGAGCAGTGTGCAACTTGCAAACCAACCAGTTGTGTCTAACACTCATCGATCCAAATTTCCACTACGACCCTATACCAGTCAAGACGCCAAAGACGATCTCCAGAAGAATCAATGATCCAAGAATCATTGCAGCTTGCCACTGTGGAGAGGATTACGAGACAGATTACTCGGCGTCGATCGAGACTCACACAGCAACATCGATCGACAGTGGCCATTAGATATCGACCGACAAACGACAGGAAGAATCGGTCGATAGTCGTCCAGATTATTGGGAGAACGACTACTACAGTTCCGCTATTGCAGCATACACCAGACAACACATGCATACAGAAGAGTACGATGAAGACTATGAGGAGGAACGAGCTACTGAGTACAGAGCCATCCTTGACGAGGAAGATAAACTATTACATCATTCCTTCTGGAAAAGGAATGCACCATTGATCGACGTGACAAGTTGGGCATCGATCGACACTCAACCTCATCAACGATACCGAAAACGAGCATCGACCGATACTGCCTACTACAAATCAATCGACATTGAAGTCAACCATGCACAAGAAGGAGGCTACTCGATTGGCAATTGGGCAGATGAACACCACCACGAAATCTTTGAAGTAGAAACATCAACCTACGCACCAGGAGCAGATAATTTACGAGACAGTTTCACAGACGAGGAGCTGCTCAACATGCAAAAACGCGATGGAACAGATCAGATTCGAGCAGAAGCTGCTTCGGAAAGAACTCGTTTCAGCCATCCGATCGACAGAGCAATCCGCCCATCGATCGACACTCATCACCAACAATCGATCGACAACAACAATGCAACATCGATCGACAACCGTCCAATACCAAACACCACTGTAAGCGAAAAAGATAAATTCGATCACCAGTTTCTACCTCCAGAAGAATTTGGTATTTTCATGGACCCTGATGGCTATGCAAAAACAATAAACGGCCGCACACTACACGTATCTCGAGAAGATATCGCAGATATCCTTCAGATAGCCAATGGAGCAGACAATCTGTTCATGCATCACCGTAGCAATCCAGAACAGAAGGCCACAAAAGAGTTCTATGACACAGCTAGTGGCATAGACAACAACTTCATACAAAAATCTCGCCATCCAACTCATACATCGATCGACGTTGCCGTCCCAACATCGGTCGAGAGACAGCCAGAATTCGGCAGAAGAGCTTATGATCTCTATGGTAACAGGAAATTTTACTGGGAAGAGAAAGATGAGCATGGAGTCTACAGAGATGATAGGAGATACACCAGAGATCTAGATGGAAACACCATTCATCTTCACAACACGGATATCAGAAGAGTTCTGGAAAAAGCTTCAAGAGATTAGCCAAGATACATATGTCTTCCTGAACATGCTAACCTGTTCACACAGACAATGCTGGTACCAGAGATCTACACCAAGGACGAGATCAATGAGATGTTCTATGGAGTCTGTGGAGAACACGAGAAGAACAAAGAAGCTTTCCAAATGAAGCTTGATGGTGTCTACTATCCATTGAATGATAGTATCAGTTGGCTCACTACTTGCATGGAGGAGATGAAGCAAAACATAGCCAGAATTCAGCACGCTACCGACATTGCTCGACCTCCATCGATCGACAGAAGACGAACCCCATCGATCGACATGCATCACCACACATCGATCGACAACCCCATGCCAGCATCGATCGACGACAGTCCACCACGCCCACATACGAAGAATTCTTAAAAAGATTTTCACACCAGGGAGGAGATAGATCAGTTGGTAGAAGAGATCTATAGAGCTCTGGAAACTACAGAGGAGAGGCTCGATGGGAGATGTGATGACATCTATTTCCCAATGGATCTTAGCATCAGTGCTTTGACATCCAAGATTGAAGCTATACAGAAGGAATTGGTGGAGATTCAGAGTTACATTGCCCGTCGACCAGAAGCATCGTTATCGATCGACAGACGCAACAACATATCGACCGACATTCACCATCGAACATCGATCGACGACGCTACAAAATGAGGCCGGCTAGTACCAAAGATGACATCAGACATGTCCGATATACATTACCATGGAGAGGAGATCTCATCTGCCACTTCCGCCACACTTAGGAGACATCAGTTCAACCTAGAGAATCTTGAAGAAAGATTGCAGAGGATGGAAAACACAACTGTAACAATGAAAGAAAAATGGCGTAGATGGGATGAAGCTATTAGAGAATTCACTGGTACATGGTTCAACAAGCGCAAAGATGATATGGATACTTGTTTACCAACAAGTCCCAATTCTCAACATTACTAGCCAAATCACCTCCAAAGTCAAGCTAAATGACTATAACAAAGCGCTGAGTGGGAGGCAACTCACTATTAGGTAATATTCATTAAGTTTTTACCTAATAGTGAGTTTTTAAAAGCGCTGAGTGGTTTTTAAAAACCAACATAAATAGTATATTAATAAAAACTTAATGAATATTACCTAATAGTGAGTTACCTCCTACTCAGTGCTTTGTTATAGTCATTTAGCTTGACTTTGGAGGTAATTTGACTAGTAATGTTGAGAACTGGGACTTGTTGGAAAACAAGTATCCATCTCATCTTTGCGCTTGTTGAACCATGTACCAGTGAATTCTATTATAGCTTCATCCCCTCTACGCCATTTTTCTTTCATTGTTACAGTTGTGTTTTCCATCCTCTGCAATATTTCTTCAAGATTCTCCAGGTTGAACTGATGTCTTCTAAGTGTGGCGGAAGTGGCAGCTGAGATCTCCTCTCCATGGTAATGTGTGTCAGACATGTTTGATGTCATCTTTGGTACTAGCCGGCCTCGGTTTGTAGCGTCGTCGACCGATGTTCAATGGTGAATGTCGGTCGATATGTTTTTGCGTCTGTCGATCGATAACGATGCTTCTGGTCGACGGGCAATGTAACTCTGAATCTCCACCAATTCCTTCTGTATAGCTTCAATCTTGGATGTCAAAGCACTGATGCTAAGATCCATTGGGAAATAGATGTCATCACATCTCCCATCGAGCCTCTCCTCTGTAGTTTCCAGAGCTCTATAGATCTCTTCTACCAACTGATCTATCTCCTCCCTGGTGTAAAAATCTTTTTGAGAATTCTTCGTTTGTGGGCTTGGTGGACTGTCGTCGATCGATGCTGGCATGGGGTTGTCGATCGATGTGTAATGATGCCTGTCGATCGATGGGGGTCGTCTTCCGTCGATCGATGGAGGTCGTGCAACGTCGGTCGTGTGCTGGATTCTGGCTATGTTTTGCTTCATCTCCTCCATGCAAGTAGTGAGCCA